>NC_079443.1:55138055-55263055 GCF_903798145.1 Danio aesculapii | reverse complement strand
TACTTGCAGAGATTTATAGAAATGAAGTGTTGCACATTGATATTTATCCTACTGTGTTAAATCATTGTTAACAACTACTGTGAGAAATCATTAACATGATCAGTGTCTTCACATAGATGATTATTATTAATAATAGCATATAATTAAAAGTAAATTGAGCAAATTTGTTCTTCGAGAAGTGTGTATTAAACTGGTAGCCCTTCACATTAATCGGTACACAAGAAGTAGCTCTCGGTTTTAAAAAGGTTGGTGACCCCTGATATAGGGGTTCTCAGCTGTCTGTCACATTCTGTCTTTATTTTATGCTCTGTGTTTGACATAAAGTTATCTGTAGCTCATATGACTGCATTCGGTATCAAGATTTTTGCTTGTACGGTGGCTCTGAGCTGTCAAAACTCCTCTCAAATCGCTTTTTCGGATGCAACGTCACAACGACAAGTAGCGCAAGCTTTGTGATTGGTCAGTTTGGTAGCAGTGACGATGGTGGGCGGCGCAGAGAGCCACGTTTTAGGCAATGTGTGTTTTAATTTCAGTTGTTCAGTGCTGATGTTCATTAAATAATCATAGATAGTAGATAATATGTGTTTTAAAATCAAGTAATGCACCCTTCATTCAAACATCTCTGACTTGTAATATGTGAGCACATTTACTGTACAGAACCTGTCAGTGAACTCTGAGGCCAAATCACCCAGCCCTACTAGACGTTCACACACACACACACATTGGATTTCATAAAAGCATGTTCAGATCACATCAAGTCTATTAAAGTCCATAAACAAACACAGTTCAGCACTGTGAGCTGGTGATTGAACAGTAAGAGTACATCTGTTTACATCAGTGCTGTTTATCATCTAACACTCAGAACGCCTCTACAGCTGAACCTCATATCTGAAATGCTTCCAAACAGCATTGACATTAAATAGAGGAGTTGTGTTCAGTGCTGTAATGAGCTCACAGGAACAGAGAACAGCTGTGCTTTATTTACTAGCGTTAACCCTGATTAACACACACACACACACACACACACACACACACTCACACACACACACGTGCGCAGTGCTGGTTGCAGTGATTGTGAATAATGGGATTACACTGTAAATGTTGTCGTTGATTGCTGATGTGGAAACTCCTCGTTTTCATCACTGTACAGAGTTCAGCTGCTCTGTGTGAGTTTGCTGGAGGTGTGTGTTGGTTTACTTATCAATGAACAAAATGAGAATCAGCTCATTACACTTAGTAGATTAGTGTATGTGTGTGTCAGTATGTGTGTGTCTTTGTGTGTCTGTCAGCATGTGTTTGTTTTGTTTGTGTGTTGGTGTGTGTCTGTCTGGATGGATGTGTGTGCATGTCTGTCTGTGTGTGTGTGTGTGTGTGTGTGTGTGTGTGTGTGTGTGTGTGAATGTATTTGATAGGGAGTTATTTTTTTTTCAGTACACAAATGGAGTAACGGATCATGTTGATGAAGTTTATGAATCAAACATTTTTCCTTTGGATGTAATACATGTTTCCGTGCTCTAGTGCTGTTTTTATATGTTTATTATTATTCATTTATTATTCATTATTTATTTATTTTGATCCTTACATTGTTTTATTTTTATTAATACCTCATATATTCTTTGTTTTCAGTATTTCTTTATTATAAATATACAAAATAATGAAAAAAGTAACATTCACTTCTAAATTCTGACAAAATAGCACTGTAGACAGATAGCTCTGTACACTCATCATACACTACATGCTCAAGTGTCAGCATTTGGGCCACATGTATGATCATGAATCTGTAAATAATCTGCTGGTGTGTTCAGGTGCTCCCTCTGCTGGTGGAACAGCTTCATCATCAGGCTGCAGTGTTGGAGGCGCCGCTGCTGTTAGCAATACTGCGCTGCATCTACTGCAGTCTTTTGCATCTGGAGCGCAGCACACAGGTAACACACATGTCAAACACACAATGTACCAGGAAACACAAGACATGCCACAGATAAGCCAGAGACATGCCACAGACATAACACACCACCACAGACACAACACACCGCCACAGACACAACACACCACCACAGACATGCCACAGACACAACACACCGCCACAGACACAACACACCGCCACAGACATGCCACCGACACAACACACCGCCACAGACACAACACACCACCACAGACATGCCACAGACACAACACTCCACCACAGACACAACACACCGCCACAGACATGCCACAGACCCAACACACCGCCACAGACCCAACACACCGCCACAGATACAACACACCGCCACAGACATGCCACAGACACAACACACCGCCACAGACACAACACACCACCACAGACATGCCACAGACACAACACACCACCACAGACACAACACACCGCCACAGACATGCCACAGACCCAACACACCGCCACAGATACAACACACCGCCACAGACATGCCACAGACACAACACACCGCCACAGACACAACACACCGCCACAGACTCAACACACCGCCACAGACATAACACAACACACCGCCACAGACTCAACACACCGCCACAGACATAACACACCGCCACAGACATAACACACCACCACAGACATGCCACAGACATAACACACCACCACAGACATGCCACAGACACAACACACCTCCACAGACATAACACACCGCCACAGACACAACACACCACCACAGACTCAACACACCGCCACAGACATAACACACCGCCACAGACACCACACACCACCACAGACATGCCACAGACACAACACACCGCCACAGACATAACACACCTCCACAGACATAACACACCGCCACAGACTCAACACACCTCCACAGACATAACACACTGCCACAGACACAACACACCACCACAGAGATGCCACAGACACAACACACCACCACAGACTCAACACACCACCACAGACATGCCACAGGCATAACACACCACCACAGACACAACACACCCCCACAGACATGCCACAGACACAACACACCGCCACAGACACAACACACCGCCACAGACACAACACACCACCACAGACATGCCACAGACACAACACATCGCCACAGACACAACACACCACCACAGACATGCCACAGGCATAACACACCGCCACAGACACAACACACCACCACAGACATGCCACAGACACAACACACCGCCACAGACACAACACACCGCCACAGACACAACACACCACCACAGACATGCCACAGGCATAACACACCGCCACAGACACAACACGCCACCACAGACGTGCCACAGACACAGCACACCACCACAGACACAGCACACATCCACAGACATGCCACAGACACAACACACCGCCACAGACATGCCACAGACACAAAGCACCACCACAGACACAACACACAGCCACAGACACAACACACCATCACAGACACAAAACACCACCACAGACATGCCACCGACACAACACACCACCACAGACAAGCCACAGATACACCACAGACATAACACAGACATGCCACAGGCACAAAGCACCATTACAGACATGCCACAGACACAACGCAGAGATACCACAGACACAAAGCACCACCACAGACAAGCCACAGGCACAACACGCCACCACAGACAAAACACACCGCCACAGACATGACACAACACACCGCTACAGACACAACACACCATCACAGACACAAAACACCACCACAAACATGCCACCGACACAACACACCACCACAGACATAACACAGACATGCCACCGACACAAAGCACCATTACAGACATGCCACAGACACAACGCAGAGATACCACAGACACAAAGCACCACCACAGACAAGCCACAGGCACAACACGCCACCACAGACATAACACAGACATGGCACAGACACAAAACACCACCACAGACACGTACAGACACAACACAACGCCACAGACAAGCAACAGGCACAACTCATTACCACAGACGGACCACAACACACCGCCACAGACACGTCACAGACATGCCACAAGCACACCACAGACACACTACAGAAAAGCCACAGACACAACACATCACCACCACCATCAACACCACATACATGCCACAGATAAGCTACAGACATAACACACCACCACAGACACAACACAGCACCACAGACAAACCAGATACTCCACAGTCACAACACACCACCACAGACACAACACAGCACCACAGACAAACCAAATACGCCACAGACACAACACAGCACCACAGACACAACACAGCACCCCAGACAAACCAGATTCACCACAGACACAACACACCGCCACAGACATGCCACAGATACGCCACAGACACAACACAGCACCACAGACACAACACAGCACCACAGACACAACACAGCACCCCAGACAAACCAGATTCACCACAGACACAACACACCGCCACAGACGAACCACAGACACAACACACACCCACAGAAAAACCACATATATCCCAGAGACATGCCACAAGCACACCACAGACACACCACATACATGCCACAGATAAGCTACAGACAAGCCACAGACATAACACACCACCACAGACACAACACACCACCACGGACATCCCACAGACACACTACAGAAAAGCCACAGACACAACACACCACCACAGACATCCCACAGACACAACACAAACATGCCACATACACAAAGCCCAACCACAGACATGCCACAGAAACAAAGCACCACCACAGACATGCCGGACACAACACACCACCACAGACAAGCCACAGACATGCCACATACACAAAGCACCACCACAGACAAGCCACAGACACAACACAGACATGCCACATACACAAAGCACCACCACAGACACATCACAACGCCACAGACACAACACATTACCACAGACACGACACACCACCACAGACGAACCACAGACACAACACACCACCACAGACAAGCCACAGACACAACACAGACATGCCACATACACAAAGCACCACCACAGACACATCACAACGCCACAGACACAACACATTACCACAGACACGACACACCACCACAGACGAACCACAGACACAACACACACCCACAGAAAAACCACAAGCACACCACAGACACACCACATACATGCTACAGACAAGCCACAGACATAACACACCACCACAGACACCACAGCACCACAGACAAACCAGATACTCCATAGACACAACACACCACCACAGACACAACACACCACCACAGACAAACCAGATACGCCACAGACACAACGCACCACCACAGACACAACACACCACCACAGACAAACCAGATACGCCACAGACACAACGCACCACCACAGACACAACACTGCACCCCAGACAAACCAGATTCACCACAGACACAACACACCGCCACAGACATGCCACAGATACGCCACAGACACAACACACCACCACAGACAAACCAGATACGCCACAGACACAACGCACCACCACAGACACAACACTGCACCCCAGACAAACCAGATTCACCACAGACACAACACACCGCCACAGACATGCCACAGATACGCCACAGACATAACACAGACACGCCACAGACACAACACAACGCCACAGACAAGCGACAGATACAACACACTACCACAGACAAACCACAGACACACCATAAGCATATCACAGACACACCACATACATGCCACAGACACGCTGCAGACAAGCCACAGACACAACACAGCACCACAGACAAACCACGCCATGGACACACTACAAACATGACACGACATGCCACAAACATGACACTCTACAGACAAACATTCTACAGACACAACAGTCCACAGACACGACACACCACAGACAGGACAAAGCAACAACACAACATGCCACAAACATGCCACAGACACGACAGTCCATAGACATGACAGGACCCAGACACATCACACCATTGACAGACATGCTACAGACATGACAGTCCACAGACATGACAGAACTCAGACATGACACGCCACAAACACAACACGCCATAACCATGCCACAAACACAACACAGCATAAACAATATGCCACAGACACAAAATGCCAAAGACATGACAAGCCACAGACACAACATACTAGACACATGACACTACATGCCAAAGAGCTGAAGTTTGACATGTGTTGGTGCAATAGCAAGCTTCTCTACAGGGAAAACATTAAAAACCTTTGACTGAAATAATCATGATTAGGATTTCCCCATAATTCCAGCAGTCTTACCATCAGCTTGCCTGAGCTCTTTCATTTTCTGCATTTTTGCTCTTTATTTTCTTCCATGTTTTTGTGTTTTGCTGTTTTTATTTCATTTGTGCTGTCAGATGGCTCAGTATCTCAGTTGTGTGTGTGTGTGTGTGTGTCCTCCAGCATGTCCTCCTGACCTCCACACTGAGGCGTCTGTGTGATGAACTGTGTCGTGGATCAGGAGACGGTGGCCGCTCGCGGGTCTGTCCACTGTTCAAGAGCTCCTGTCTGCACACACGCTTCCTGAGCAGCCTCATCATCGCTAAAACCAGCAGCCAGGGTGAGCGCAACTGTGTGTGTGTGTCAGCAGAGGGCAGTGTTTCTCATCCTCCATATTCTGTGTGTCTGTAATTCTGCTCTTCATCATAAAGCTGATGTTTTCCTCTTTTAAATCCTCAAAGAGTCGCTCTCTCGTTAATAATCCACGTGACGACATAAAACCAGGACGATTCCAGCACAGAAATCAGTGAATCGCTGGAGTGTGTGTGTGTGTGTGTGCACCCAGTTTGTAAATAATGAGAGCTTCTCTGAATGTGTCGTTAGCATCGGTCTATGTATGCGTGTGTTTTATTCATCATTAATGAATCATGGCTCTTCATCTGGCTTTTGGTGTGTGTGTGTGTGAAGCTGAGCAGAGCTGACAGTGAGAACAGCACATACTTACTCACTGCTCATAAACACACAGCATTCTAGTAACTCCATTTACATTAATTATTAAAACATGATCATGTTCATTATTTCAGCTGGAGTTCTTTCAGGAAATATATATATATATATATAACAGTTGCAATCAGATTTATTCAACCCCCTGAATTATTAGCCTCCTGTTTATTTTTTCCCCAATTTCTGTTTAACGGAGAGATTTTTTTTTAGCACATTTCTAATCATAATAGTGTTAATAACTCGTCTCTAATAACTGATTTATTTTCTCTTTGTCATGATGACAGTAAATAATATTAGACTAGATATTCTTCAAGACACTTCTATACAGCTTAAAGTGACATTTAAAGGCTTAACTAGGTTAATTAGGTTAACTAGGCAGGTTAGAGTAATTAGGCAAGTTATTGTATAACGAAAGTTTGTTCTGTAGACTATCAATAAAAAAATGTGCTTAAAGGGCTAATAATATTGACCTTAAAATGGTAAAAAAATAATTAAAAACTGCTTTTATTCTAGCCAAAATAAAACAAATAAGACTTTCTCCAGAAGAAAAAATATTATCAGACATACTGTGAACATTTCCTGAATCTGTTCAACATCATTCGGGAAATATTTAAAGAAGAAAACAAAAATTAAAAAAAGGTGTATATATATATATATATATATATATATATATATATATATATATAATTTATTTATTTTATTATTGTTTATCTTAATAATATATTTAATTTAATTATTTAAATGTTTATCAACTCATGTTTTATGGCATTTCATTATTGTAGTAAATATATATCATTCCTTTGTGTTTTGCATATTATTAGCCTAAATAAACTGATGATTACCTGCTGTGATTGTCTTGGACGGTAGTGAAATGTGGGGGTGAGGTGGGTATCTGGTGGGCCCCTAATAGTATCTCTTGGGGGCCTCATAATGGTGTGGGCCCTTAAGGCTGATTTATACTTCTACGTCAACCGCAAGCTTATGCTCCGGCACAGCCTACGCTCTGGCACAGCCTATGCATAGACGCATAGCCCTCGCTGTGGCCGATGCTGACGCACACCCCTCAAAAAATGTAGCTACACTTCGCAACGATGCATAGTGCAAGCTCTGTGATTGGTCGGCTTGGTATCTCTGACGAGTGTGGGCGGGACCGAGAGATGTGCGAACCCGTTGTAGCGAGTGTTTACATGTGTGGAGTCCTCTGAAGGAGCTCCAGATGGAAAGTGCTGTTCTGTGTTCACCTCATGATTAAAGTTGTTGTGCGTCCGCCGGTTCCTGCCTCTGAATGAGTGAGTTTGAGCCACTTGTACATTAAGGAAGCGTTCAGAAAAAACTAAACACCAGTGAAAAGACTCGACACAGAGGAACAGAAACACCTACTGCCAGCTAGTGTTTCAGAAGAGTTACTGCAGAGCAACACAAACTGCAGCAGAAGTATAAATGCACGGCAAGGTTTGCAAATGCAAGGCTTGCGCTGTGGGTCACGCCGATAACTCGACGCAGAAGTACAAACCAGGCTTTAGAATCGTCCTAACTCCCTCACTGTCAAACCCCTCGCCTCGAGCAGCACCCCTTGGACTGCTCAAGCCCTGCCCTCTGTGTCATATGACTGACAGGTTCAACAACCAATCAGGTTTGTTTTGTGCTGCAGCATGTTTGTGTGTGTGGAACTGTCCTCAGAATAATTGTTTATTAATGAGCACTGTCATCAATATTAACTCACATACTCTGGTTTGGTATGATTGGCCCCTAAATCAGTGTCATCATCATCTTCTTCCTCTTCTTCTTGTTCTGTGCTGCAGTGGATGTTCTGGCTCAGGCTGTAGACGTGTTGTCCTGCGCGGTTCGCACTGATGAAGGACAGATGCTGTTCCTGGAGTACCAGGCTCTGCCGGCGGTTCTGGCTCTGCTGAGAGCTGGTGGTCCTGGTCTGCTGGCTCCATCTGTGGACGTCCTGATGCAAATGAGCGCAGAATCACGTGAGCAACTCTGATGCTACTATAAACCAATCTACTGTTGAATGCAGAATAACTCGCCCTCTCTTGACATTTAATTATTTAAACAATAATTTCCAAATAATGTTCAAGAAAATCTGTACAGGACTTCCTACTGTGCTTTTACTTCTTAAAATTATTTTATTATTATCCCCCTTCAGCAATATTAGTGTTGGATTGTCTCCAGAATAAACCACTGTTATACAATGACTTGCCTAATTACCCTAACTTTACCCTAATTACCCTAGTGAAGCCTTTAAATGTCACTTTAAGCTGTATAGAAGTGTCTTGAAGAATATCTAGTCTAATATTATGTGCTGTCATCATGACAAAGAGAAAATACATCAGTTATTAGAGATGAGTTATTAACACTGTTATGATTAGAGATGTGCTGAACAAAATCATCTCTCTGCTAAACAGAAATTGGGGAATGTTTGCAAAATAATTAATTTCACAGGAGGGCAAATACGTTTGCCTTCAACTTTGTTTACTTATAATTTATGTTTATTTAAATAATTATGAATCATATTTTTATTTTTGTTAGATGTAATATATGAGTTATCATTAAGATATATAATATCATTAATAAACTAATATACACTCACCGGCCACTTTATTAGGTACACCTTACTAGTACCAGGTCGGACCCCCTTTTGCCTTCAGAACTGCCTTAATCCTTCATGTCAGAGATTCAACAAGCTACTGGAAATATTCCTCAGAGATTTTGCTCCATATTGACATGATAGCATCACACAGTTGCTGCAGATTTGTCGGCTGCACATCCATGATGCCAATCTCCCGTTCCACCACATCCCAAAGGTGCTCTATTGGATTGAGCTCTGGTGACTGTGGAGGCCATTTGAGTACAGTGAACTCATTGTCATGTTCAAGAAACCAGTCTGAGATGATTGGTGCTTTATGACATGGTGCGTTATCCTGCTGGAAGTAGCCATCAGAAGATGGAGACACTGTGCTCATAAAGGGATGGACATGGTCAGCAACAATACTCAGGTAGGCTGTGGTGTTGACACCATGCTCAATTGTTACTAATGGACCCAAAGTGTGCCAAGAAAATCTCCCCCACACCATTACACCACCACCAGCAGCCTGAACCGCTGATACAAGGCAGGATGGATCCATGCTTTCATGTTGTTGAGGCCAAATTGTGAGCCGAGCATCCGAATGTGGCAGCAGAAATGGAGACTCATCAGACCAGGCAACGTTTCTCCAATCTTCTATTGTCCAGTTTTGGTGAGCCTGTGTGAATAGTTGGACTGGTGTACCTAATAAAGTGGCCGGTGAGTGTAGAAATATCATTGCATTAAATTAGTACTTATTTTTTTAGATTATTTTACATTTAGGTTGGCATTATTTAATTTTATTAATTTAATATTTAGGGTTTAGGGTCTTATTAACATAATTTCAATTATATTTACTTTGATGTTTTTATTTTATTTAAATGCATTTGATTGGTTAATTATTTGAATCATTATTCATATTTTGATGTTATTATAATACATGAAGTATATAAAGATTATTAATAGTATATAAAATATATATTTAATACATTTATTTAATTATAATTATTTTATTAAATTGTATTTTTATTAGTGCTGGGCAAAACTTTATCGTGATTAATCACATCTGAAATAAGTGTGTTTTGACAATACGTGTGTATTACTGTGTATATTTATTATGTATGTATAAATATTGTAACTGCACTGTGAGACTCACAGCAAGAAGGTTGCTGGTTCAAGCCTCGGCTGGGTCAGTGTGTGTTTCTGTGTGGAGTTTGCATGTTCTCCCCGTGTTGGTGTGGGTTTCCTCCCGGTGCTCCGGTTCCCCCCACAGTCCAAACACATGCGCTATAGGGGAATTGAGGAACTAAATTGGCCGTAGTGTGTGTGTGTGTGTGTGTGTGTGTGTGTGTGTGTGTGTGTGTGTGTGTGTGTGTGTGTGTGTGTGTGTGAATGAGTGTGTATGGGTGTTTCCCAGTGCTGGCTTGCGGGTTTGAAATGCTTATGTATATGATACAAATTACATCTAAATTGAAATATCTATGTGACAAAATTGTTTGTTTGTATGTATGTGTTCTGTCACATATCCATAATAAATATATATAATGCAGACACATATGCAAAAAAAAACTTTATTTTGGATTGATTAATCTTCGGCCAGTAATTTTTACTTTGACCACTAATTTATATTTTAAAACAATTACATTTATTAAATCAGTATTTAGATTTTATTAATTCATAGTGATGTTAACATAATTTAATTAATGTTTTTATTTCAGTAAGGGCATTTAATTGGTTAATTATTTAGATTATTATTGCTACATTTATTTAGACTGTTGTAATGTTTTGTGTACAGTGTTAGCTCTCCATCTCACGCTGGTGTAAAGTGTGTAGTGACTGCAGCAGGTTTATTTGATTCTGTCACGGCCGTTAATAATGGCTGTAATTAAATCCTCATCAGTGTAATGATGTGTTCGCTCAGCGCAGTAAATGAAGCATTCCTGGGTCCTTATTATCGCCAGCGCTTTACGACACAGCTCACACTGAACACACACACTTTATACACTCACACTGAACACACACACACTTTATACACTCACACTGAACACACACACTTTATACACTCACACTGAACACACACACTTTATACACTCACACTGAACACACACACTTTATACACACACTGAACACACACACTTTATACACACACACTGAACACACACACACTTTATACACTCACACTGAACACACACACACTTTATACACTCACACTGAACACACACACACTTTATACACTCACACTGAACACACACACACTTTATACACTCACACTGAACACACACACTTTATACACTCACACTGAACACACACACTTTATACACTCACACTGAACACACACACTTTATACACTCACACTGAACACATACACTTTATACACTCACACTGAACACACACACTTTATACACTCACACTGAACACACACACTTTATACACTCACACTGAACACACACACTTTATACACTCACACTGAACACACACACTTTATACACTCACACTGAACACACACTTTATACACTCACACTGAACACACACACTTTATACACTCACACTGAACAAACACACTTTATACACTCACACTGAACAAACACACTTTATACACTCACACTGAACACACACACTTTATACACTCACACTGAACACACACACTTTATACACTCACACTGAACACACACACTTTATACACTCACACTGAACACACACACTTTATACACTCACACTGAACACACACACTTTATACACTCACACTGAACACACACACTTTATACACTCACACTGAACAAACACACTTTATACACTCACACTGAACAAACACACTTTATACACTCACTCTGAACACACACACTTTATACACTCACACTGAACAAACACACTTTATACACTCACACTGAACACACACACTTTATACACTCACGCTGAACACACACACTTTATACACTCACGCTGAACACACACACTTTATACACTCACACTGAACACACACACTTTATACACTCACACTGAACACACACACTTTATACACTCACACTGAACACACACACACTTTATACACTCACACTGAACACACACACACTTTATACACTCACACTGAACACACACACACTTTATACACTCACACTGAACACACACACACTTTATACACTCACACTGAACACACACACTTTATACACTCACACTGAACACACACACTTTATACACTCACACTGAACACACACACTTTATACACTCACACTGAACACACACACTTTATACACTCACACTGAACACACACACTTTATACACTCACACTGAACACACACACTTTATACACTCACACTGAACAAACACACTTTATACACTCACACTGAACACACACACTTTATACACTCACGCTGAACACACACACTTTATACACTCACACTGAACACACACACTTTATACACTCACACTGAACACACACACTTTATACACTCACACTGAACACACACACTTTATACACTCACACTGAACACACACACTTTATACACTCGCACTGAACACACACACTTTATACACTCACACTGAACACACACACTTTATACACTCACACTGAACACACACACTATACACTCACACTGAACACACACACTTTATACACACACTGAACACACACACTTTATACACTCGCACTGAACACACACACTTTATACACTCGCACTGAACACACACACTTTATACACTCGCACTGAACACACACACTTTATACACTCGCACTGAACACACACACTTTATACACTCGCACTGAACACACACACTTTATACACTCACACTGAACACACACACACTTTATACAATCACACTGAACACACACACACTTTATACACTCACACTGAACACACACACACTTTATACACTCACACTGAACACACACACTTTATACACTCACACTGAACACACACACTTTATACACTCACACTGAACACACACACTTTATACACTCACACTGAACACACACACTTTATACACTCACACTGAACACACACACTTTATACACTCGCACTGAACACACACACTTTATACACACACACTTAACACACACACTTTATACACTCACACTGAACACACACACTTTATACACTCACACTGAACACACACACTTTATACACTCACACTGAACACACACACTTTATACACTCACACTGAACACACACACTTTATACACTCACACTGAACACACACACTTTATACACTCACACTGAACACACACTTTATACACTCACTCTGAACACACACACTTTATACACTCACACTGAACACACACACTTTATACACTCACACTGAACACACACACTTTATACACTCACACTGAACACACACTTTATACACTCACTCTGAACACACACACTTTATACACTCACACTGAACACACACACTTTATACACTCACACTGAACACACACACTTTATACACACACACTTTATACACTCACACTGAACACACACACTTTATACACTCACACTGAACACACACACTTTATACACTCACACTGAACACACACACTTTATACACTCACACTGAACACACACACTTTATACACTCACACTGAACACACACTTTATACACTCACTCTGAACACACACACTTTATACACTCACACTGAACAAACACACTTTATACACTCACACTGAACACACACACTTTATACACTCACACTGAACACACACACTTTATACACTCACACTGAACACACACACTTTATACACTCACACTGAACACACACACTTTATACACTCACACTGAACACACACACTTTATACACTCACACTGAACACACACACTTTATACACTCACACTGAACACACACACTTTATACACTCACACTGAACACACACTTTATACACTCACACTGAACACACACACTTTATACACTCACACTGAACAAACACACTTTATACACTCACACTGAACAAACACACTTTATACACTCACACTGAACACACACACTTTATACACTCACACTGAACACACACACTTTATACACTCACACTGAACACACACACTTTATACACTCACACTGAACACACACACTTTATACACTCACACTGAACAAACACACTTTATACACTCACACTGAACAAACACACTTTATACACTCACTCTGAACACACACACTTTATACACTCACACTGAACAAACACACTTTATACACTCACACTGAACACACACACTTTATACACTCACGCTGAACACACACACTTTATACACTCACGCTGAACACACACACTTTATACACTCACACTGAACACACACACTTTATACACTCACACTGAACACACACACTTTATACACTCACACTGAACACACACACACTTTATACACTCACACTGAACACACACACACTATACACTCACACTGAACACACACACTTTATACACACACTGAACACACACACTTTATACACTCGCACTGAACACACACACTTTATACACTCGCACTGAACACACACACTTTATACACTCGCACTGAACACACACACTTTATACACTCACACTGAACACACACACACTTTATACACTCACACTGAACACACACACACTTTATACACTCACACTGAACACACACACTTTATACACTCACACTGAACACACACACTTTATACACTCACACTGAACACACACACTTTATACACTCACACTGAACACACACACTTTATACACTCACACTGAACACACACACTTTATACACTCACACTGAACACACACTTTATACACTCACTCTGAACACACACTTTATACACTCACACTGAACACACACACTTTATACACTCACACTGAACACACACACTTTATACACTCACACTGAACACACACTTTATACACTCACTCTGAACACACACACTTTATACACTCACACTGAACACACACACTTTATACACTCACACTGAACACACACACTTTATACACACACACTTTATACACTCACACTGAACACACACACTTTATACACTCACACTGAACACACACACTTTATACACTCACACTGAACACACACACTTTATACACTCACACTGAACACACACACTTTATACACTCACACTGAACACACACTTTATACACTCACTCTGAACACACACACTTTATACACTCACACTGAACAAACACACTTTATACACTCACACTGAACACACACACTTTATACACTCACACTGAACACACACACTTTATACACTCACACTGAACACACACACTTTATACACTCACACTGAACACACACACTTTATACACTCACACTGAACACACACACTTTATACACTCACACTGAACACACACACTTTATACACTCACACTGAACACACACACTTTATACACACACTGAACACACACACTTTATACACTCACACTGAACACACACACTTTATACACTCACACTGAACACACACACTTTATACACTCGCACTGAACACACACACTTTATACACTCACACTGAACACACACACTTTATACACTCACACTGAACACACACACTTTATACACTCGCACTGAACACACACACTTTATACACTCGCACTGAACACACACACTTTATACACTCGCACTGAACACACACACTTTATACACTCGCACTGAACACACACACTTTATACACTCACACTGAACACACACACTTTATACACTCGCACTGAACACACACACACTTTATACACTCGCACTGAACACACACACTTTATACACTCACACTGAACACACACACTTTATACACTCACACTGAACACACACACTTTATACACTCACACTGAACACACACACTTTATACACTCACACTGAACACACACACTGTATACACTGGCACTGAACACACACACTGTATACACTGGCACTGAACACACACACTTTATACACTCGCACTGAACACACACACTTTATACACTCGCACTGAACACACACACTTTATACACTCACACTGAACACACACACTTTATACACTCACACTGAACACACACACTTTATACACTCGCACTGAACACACACACTTTATACACTCGCACTGAACACACACACTTTATACACTTACACTGAACACACACACTTTATACACTTACACTGAACACACACACTTTATACACTCACACTGAACACACACACTTTATACACTTACACTGAACACACACACTTTATACACTTACACTGAACACACACACTTTATACACTTACACTGAACACACACACTTTATACACTTACATAAAACACACACACTTTATACACTTACACTGAACACACACACTTAAAACACACACACTTTCCACAATCCTGTAAACTCTGTAACAGCTGGAGCTCAGCGTTTATAAAGTGTGTGTTCAGTGTGAGTTTATTAAGTGTGTGTTTAGCTTGAGTTTATAAGTGTGTGTTTTGACTGGAGCGCAGGTCACGTGTGTGTGTGTGTGTGTGCGTGTGTGTGTGTGTGTGTGTGTGTGTGTGTGCGTGTGTGTGTGTGTGTGTGTGTGTGTGTGTGAGAGAGAGAGAGAGAGAGAAAGAGAGACTGTGTGTGTGTGTGTGTGTGTGTGTGTGTGTCGCTATAATGTGCTCCTTCTGTCCCTGTACTGATCCTAAATCAGCTGCAGTCTGAAAGACTGAGATCAGACTCACATTAAACCACTGACCTACACACACACAAACACACACTCTCTAACGCTCACACTCCTGTGTCCTCAGCACTGCTGCCGCTGTTCCTGGATCAGTGCAGCACGGAGGGTTTCTTCCGCTGTGTGTCGCAGGTCCTCCGTAACCCTCGCCTGGAGCCGCTGATGTTGGAGAAGATGCTCATGATCCTCCAGAAGCTCTCCAGCATCCGGTCAGTGTGTCTTCATCATCATCATCATCATCAAACTACAGTGGCTGAGAGGGGTCACTGAATGGGAGAGCACAACACATCATTATTCTACAATCCTATTAGCTGAAATAATGAGAGAGAAACTCCAGGATGGTGTTATCAAGACTGTCAGAAGAGGAAAACACTAGTGTGAGACTGATAATAGCAGACAGAGGAGAGAATCATGTCAGAGTTACTGTCCTGCCCCTATACACACTGCAGTACACACACCTCACACACACGCTGGAGTTCGCTTTTTTTAATTTGATGCAAAGATGATATAACACACACACACACACACAAATGCATATAAATGTTCATGCGTTCAAAAACTCTAAATGTTAAAATCTTTGAAGGATTGAAGGTGCTGATGAGTGTTAAACAGGTCATAACAGTGCTGTGAGGAGGCTCCAGTAAGTCATCAGATGCTCACACACATAAAGAAGTCATGTTCAGAATCTGTGTGGAGCTGCTGATGCTCAGTATCATGGAGGAAATCAGAAACGCTCCTCCTGTCAGTCTGGATGACGAGAGCTGAAGTGTGTGTGTGTGTGTGTGTGTGTGTGTGTGTGTGTGTGTTCTGGAGGTCAGCTGTTGTGCAGATACACTGATTCTGTGTTTGTTTGCAGGAAGAACAAGCGTCTGTTTGAAGCGTCGTCGCTGCATTTGTTCCTGCAGGAGAAGCACAGAACCACCGACCGCAGTCAGGCCTTCATCAGCATGAACCTGAGCTCCATTCTGCTCAATCTGGGCATGCTCACACGCTCGTAACACGCTTATAACATGAAGAAGACATGCTGATAATGTACTCACGATCTGTCCATACATCACTGTGCCTTGGAATATTTGTAGGATGTTGCATTTTTATTTATATTTGAAATTTAATAATGCTTTTAATATTTAATAAATGCAAAGTTGCCTCAGTTTAAATAACTCTCAGTTGCAGGCGAAAATATTTGGCATTTTATTCAAGTGTGTTTGTGTATATTAGTGAATGACTATGTCAGAAGTTGACATGATGAATCCACCCAAAATCAGAACTCAGACTGGAAATACTCAACTCCATTAATATTTACTTCTGGAGCACTTTTACAATCTATTTGGTGTCCAAGCAGCTTAAGTGTCCTTCTGTCGGTTCTCCTGTGTCCTTGTGTGAGTTCTCCTGTGTCCTTGTGTGAGTTCTCCTGTGTCCTTGTGTGAGTTCTCCTGTGTCCTTGTGTGAGTTCTCCTGTGTCCTTCTGTCAGTTCTCCTGTGTCCTTGTGTGAGTTCTCCTGTGTCCTTCTGTCGGTTCTCCTGTGTCCTTGTGTGAGTTCTCCTGTGTCCTTGTGTGAGTTCTCCTGTGTCCTTGTGTGAGTTCTCCTGTGTCCTTGTGTGAGTTCTCCTGTGTCCTTCTGTCAGTTCTCCTGTGTCCTTGTGTGAGTTCTCCTGTGTCCTTGTGTGAGTTCTCCTGTGTCCTTCTGTCAGTTCTCCTGTGTCCTTGTGTGAGTTCTCCTGTGTCCTTGTGTGAGTTCTCCTGTGTCCTTGTGTGAGTTCTCCTGTGTCCTTCTGTCGGTTCTCCTGTGTCCTTCTGTCGGTTCTCCTGTGTCCTTGTGTGAGTTCTCCTGTGTCCTTGTGTGAGTTCTCCTGTGTCCTTCTGTCGGTTCTCCTGTGTCCTTCTGTCGGTTCTCCTGTGTCCTTGTGTGAGTTCTCCTGTGTCCTTGTGTGAGTTCTCCTGTGTCCTTCTGTCAGTTCTCCTGTGTCCTTGTGTGAGTTCTCCTGTGTCCTTGTGTGAGTTCTCCTGTGTCCTTCTGTCGGTTCTCCTGTGTCCTTCTGTTGGTTCTCCTGTGTCCTTGTGTGAGTTCTCCTGTGTCTTTGTGTGAGTTCTCCTGTGTCCTTCTGTCGGTTCTCCTGTGTCCTTCTGTCGGTTCTCCTGTGTCCTTGTGTGAGTTCTCCTGTGTCCTTGTGTGAGTTCTCCTGTGTCCTTGTGTGAGTTCTCCTGTGTCCTTGTGTGAGTTCTCCTGTGTCCTTCTGTCGGTTCTCCTGTGTCCTTCTGTCGGTTCTCCTGTGTCCTTGTGTGAGTTCTCCTGTGTCCTTGTGTGAGTTCTCCTGTGTCCTTGTGTGAGTTCTCCTGTGTCCTTGTGTGAGTTCTCCTGTGTCCTTCTGTCGGTTCTCCTGTGTCCTTCTGTCGGTTCTCCTGTGTCCTTGTGTGAGTTCTCCTGTGTCCTTCTGTCGGTTCTCCTGTGTCCTTCTGTCGGTTCTCCTGTGTCCTTGTGTGAGTTCTCCTGTGTCCTTCTGTCGGTTCTCCTGTGTCCTTCTGTCGGTTCTCCTGTGTCCTTGTGTGAGTTCTCCTGTGTCCTTCTGTCGGTTCTCCTGTGTCCTTCTGTCGGTTCTCCTGTGTCCTTGTGTGAGTTCTCCTGTGTCCTTGTGTGAGTTCTCCTGTGTCCTTGTGTGAGTTCTCCTGTGTCCTTGTGTGAGTTCTCCTGTGTCCTTGTGTGAGTTCTCCTGTGTCCTTCTGTCGGTTCTCCTGTGTCCTTGTGTGAGTTCTCCTGTGTCCTTGTGTGAGTTCTCCTGTGTCATTGTGTGAGTTCTCCTGTGTCCTTGTGTGAGTTCTCCTGTGTCCTTGTGTGAGTTCTCCTGTGTCCTTGTGTGAGTTCTCCTGTGTCCTTCTGTCAGTTCTCCTGTGTCCTTGTGTGAGTTCTCCTGTGTCCTTCTGTCGGTTCTCCTGTGTCCTTCTGTCGGTTCTCCTGTGTCCTTCTGTCGGTTCTCCTGTGTCCTTCTGTCGGTTCTCCTGTGTCCTTGTGTGAGTTCTCCTGTGTCCTTCTGTCAGTTCTCCTGTGTCCTTGTGTGAGTTCTCCTGTGTCCTTCTGTCAGTTCTCCTGTGTCCTTGTGTGAGTTCTCCTGTGTCCTTGTGTGAGTTCTCCTGTGTCCTTGTGTGAGTTCTCCTGTGTCCTTCTGTCGGTTCTCCTGTGTCCTTCTGTCGGTTCTCCTGTGTCCTTGTGTGAGTTCTCCTGTGTCCTTGTGTGAGTTCTCCTGTGTCCTTCTGTGAGTTCTCCTGTGTCCTTCTGTCAGTTCTCCTGTGTCCTTGTGTGAGTTCTCCTGTGTCCTTGTGTGAGTTCTCCTGTGTCCTTGTGTGAGTTCTCCTGTGTCCTTCTGTCGGTTCTCCTGTGTCCTTGTGTGAGTTCTCCTGTGTCCTTGTGTGAGTTCTCCTGTGTCCTTGTGTGAGTTCTCCTGTGTCCTTCTGTCAGTTCTCCTGTGTCCTTGTGTGAGTTCTCCTGTGTCCTTGTGTGAGTTCTCCTGTGTCCTTCTGTCAGTTCTCCTGTGTCCTTCTGTCGGTTCTCCTGTGTCCTTGTGTGAGTTCTCCTGTGTCCTTGTGTGAGTTCTCCTGTGTCCTTGTGTGAGTTCTCCTGTGTCCTTGTGTGAGTTCTCCTGTGTCCTTGTGTGAGTTCTCCTGTGTCCTTCTGTCGGTTCTCCTGTGTCCTTGTGTGAGTTCTCCTGTGTCCTTGTGTGAGTTCTCCTGTGTCCTTCTGTCGGTTCTCCTGTGTCCTTGTGTGAGTTCTCCTGTGTCCTTCTGTCGGTTCTCCTGTGTCCTTGTGTGAGTTCTCCTGTGTCCTTGTGTGAGTTCTCCTGTGTCCTTGTGTGAGTTCTCCTGTGTCCTTGTGTGAGTTCTCCTGTGTCCTTCTGTCGGTTCTCCTGTGTCCTTCTGTCGGTTCTCCTGTGTCCTTGTGTGAGTTCTCCTGTGTCCTTGTGTGAGTTCTCCTGTGTCCTTCTGTCAGTTCTCCTGTGTCCTTGTGTGAGTTCTCCTGTGTCCTTGTGTGAGTTCTCCTGTGTCCTTGTGTGAGTTCTCCTGTGTCCTTCTGTCAGTTCTCCTGTGTCCTTGTGTGAGTTCTCCTGTGTCCTTCTGTTGGTTCTCTTGTGTTCTTCTGTCGGTTCTCCTGTGTCCTTTTGTTGGTTCTCCTGTGTCCTTTTGTTGGTTCTCCTGTGTCCTTCTGTCTGGTCTGTGTTTTCAGGATGACCCGCTGGATCTGCTCTGCCACTTCTTTCGGTCTCATTGTTTACCATCATGATGAATGTTTTCTGTATCTGAATGAGTTCCAGGCCTGAGTGCTGATGTTAAGTCCAGATGCAGCAGGGTTTGGTTTGGACGAGTTGAGCGTCTGTTCTCAATCACACGTGTTCCTGCTGAAATGAGGAAAAAATCTGACTCTCTTTAGCAAACCCATGATCCTGCAGTAACCCTGAGCTGTGGAGTGGCTCTCTGTCTGATCCTCATGTGCTGATGGAGAGTGTGGACTTCAGACTCTCTGAGAAACAACGGATTCTCCAGCACTGCGCAGTGTTTGTTTAAGGTGAACTGCGTCACTCCTGCTGCACCGACCCCACTGACATAGAATAATGAGCAGTCACAAATGGATTAGGAAAAGAATGTTGAACTGATTAAATTAATATTGAATAGAAATGACAGACTTCAGCTAATACTGCAGATCATCAACTAGCCCACATACAAATCTGATATATGGCAATGTATGCAGTATACACCTATCACATACAAGTTCATATTTGAATTTCACCTATATAAATGTGTCTTATATGCAACAAATATTTAGAAAATAACTGCTGTCTTATATTTCTGCATGGGTTCATAAATATATAATTATGTTAAGTTTATTTAATTTATAAAGCACTTTCAAAACAGCTATGGCTAGCCAAAGTACTGTACATAAACAGCAAATAATAATAATATAAGATCCAGAAATAGAAGCAACTGCTCAATGTAGCATGGGCAGACCAATTAAAACAGATCAACAGATTAATTCTTGTTAAAATCCAAGACAGACAAATGGGTGAGGAGGGGATCATAAGTTAAAAAATTATATTACATATTTAATACATTTGAACATATATGTATAAATTTGTAATTCCAATGGTTGGAAATGTGTATATATATATATATATATATGAATGCATATTTTTTTGTAATATTTCTGAATATATGTTGCTTATATGACATTTTATATATGTGAAATCTGAACTAGTGTGTCATATACACTCACTAGTACCGGTCGAACCCCCTTTTGCCTTCAGAACTGACTTAATCCTTCATGTCAGAGATTCAACAAGCTACTGAAAATATTCCTCAGAGATTTTGCTCCATATTGACATGATAGCATCACACAGTTGCTGCAGATTTGTCGGCTGCACATCCATGATGCCAATCTCCCGTTCCACCAAATCCCAAAGGTGCTCTACTGGATTGAGCTCTGGTGACTGTGGAGGCCATTTGAGCACAGTGAACTCATTGTCATGTTCAAGAAACCAGTCTGAGATGATTGGTGCTTTATGACATGGTGCATTATCCTGCTGGAAGTAGCCATCAGAAGATGGAGACACTGTGCTCATAAAGGGATGGACATGGTCAGAACAATACTCAGGTAGGCTGTGGTTGACACCATGATCAATTGGTACTAATGGACCCAAAGTGTGCTAAGAAGCCTGAACCGCTGATACAAGGCAGGATGGATCCATGCTTTCATGTTGTTGATTCGAGCATCCGAATGTGTCAGCAGAAATGGAGACTCATCAGACCAGGCAACGTTTCTCCAATCTTCTATTGTCCAGTTTTGGTGAGCCTGTGTGAATTGTAGCCTCAGTTTCCTGTTCTTAGCTGACAGGAGCGGCACCCGGTGTGGTCTTCTGCTGCTGTAGCCCATCCGCCTCAAGGTTGGACGTGTTGTGTGTTCAGAGATGCTCTTCTGCAGACCTCAGTATTTGTGTTAACGAGCAGTTGGATAGGTGTACCTAATAAAGTGGCCAGTGAGTGTATGTAATTTGCATAAATATTAGATTTCTATGTAAATCTCACATTTTGGCGTTTAACTGAATGATGTGAGCTTTATAACTAATGAAAAGGTTAGATTATGAAATACATATATAATTTTTTCAGGCATTTTATTTATGTTTTATTTATGTCACCAGTTTTATGTAATTTCACAACGTTGATTTTATCCTGATAACCTGAATGACGTCTAACAGATTGGAGATTCAGGACTAAAGTGCCATTAGTTCTTTTAATATATAATTAGATCAACACTTTTAATACCAAATTGCGCTGTAATATCACACAGACGACAATCTGAACAGGCCAAAACAAGTTTGTGGGAACACTACAATATGGGACACAGTGAACATGACATGTATACAGTATTTATTTAACTTTATTATGTTAGTTATTAAAGATACGGTTATTCATTAGCTTACGCATTAGCATATAGTGAATTATATTAATAAATGCTGTACAATGTTCACTCATGTTAGTATAAACTAACAATAGCTGTGCATCTCAGATTGTAAAGTCTTTTAACATGTTTTCACATGAACTCTTGTGTTTATCTGAAGATGTAAAGATAAAATCAGTCTGCAGGATTACACCAAAGGTAGCAGTTTGAGAAATCAGTTCATTTAACCTCCACAAGAGATTTATTTGAGACATTACCAGCATTTAGCGCTTTAACATTTAATTTAGTGCTTCCCCTTATTTATTTTGTACAGAATAATCACAGTTCCAGGTGCACATGTATTCAGAAATGAGCTCATGAGCTGCTTTCTCACAGTTGACTGACGCTGAAGTCATGTAAGCGTTTATTCAGAAGTGGAGTGTGTTTCTCTGACATTCATCACGGCTCTGCTGGTAAAATATGAAGACTGAAATGCCAGGCACTGAATGTTTTATAGGCTCAGGCTCGGGTTTCAGGGTGTCTTTCATTAGTTTTAATAAGCTGTGCTGAAGTAGCTGCGACTCCTCTGTCAGAGGCTGATTTATTCTTTTCATTAGTGGCGTGTTTAAGAGTCTCGCAGCTCCGCTTCACTGATTTATATCAGGAGATTCTCTGCTGACCGTGACGGCGGTGCAGGCTCTGTTTCAGGCCGTTTGTCCTCATTTACTGCTCATCTGTGTTTTACAGGATTGCAGAAATCTCTCGCTGGAAAATCTGACTTAATAAACTGAGTAAACCTGCTGAAACTTTGAACTTTTTAAGTTTATTTAACAAAATCTACATAATTATACACAGTTAATGTAATGAATCATTACAGAAGTAACAGGTTTACTCTTTTTTAAAAGTAAACTCAACTAATCTCTTTAAAAACAAAGGGTTTACATAATTTTAGAAGGTAAAGTCAACTAATTGAGTTAAAAACAACATGTTTACGCAAGAAAAACTACAACTAATCTCTTTAAAAAAACTACAAGATTACTCATTTATTAACCAAATAGTCAAATGTGTTAAAAAAACAATAGGATTACTCAAGAAAAAGTGAATTAATCTCTTTAAAAACTACAGGTTCACTCACTTTGTATAAATTAACTATCAACTAATCGCTTTAAAAACAAAGGGTTTACACAATTTTAGAAGGTAGTTAACTAATTGTGTTAAAAACAACATGTTTACTCAAGAAAAAGTGAATTAATCGCTTTAAAAGCAACAGGTTCACTCACTTTGTATAAATTAGTCAACTAATTGCTTTAAAACAACAAGATTACTTTTAAGAAAATAAAGTCAAATAATTGTGTTAAGAACAATAGGTTAACTCATAAAAAGTTAATCACTTAAAAGATTCATTTACTCAGAGAAATAGTCAGCTAATTGCTTCAAAAACAATGGGTTTACTCACCTTTAACAGAAATAAATTCACTTTAAAAGTCAACTAGTGAAGTTTCATAAACTAAAGCTGCGGTCACACTGGGCTTTTCCTCCCATAGACTTCCATTCATATGCACGCGAATGCATCAGACTGGAAACGCAAGGTCATGCGTCCAGTTTCGCATGTCGCTGTGGTGCAAAGTTCAAGCTTGGTGAACTCTGACCTGTGAAATCGCATCACTTGACTGCGTGAGACCAATCGAGGATCAAAACAGGACCTCTCTGGACATAAATTTATAACATGGAGCAATCGCTCGCTTTATTAATGTCTAATCATCTTGATTAATCCCGCCCCTTTTCGCAGCGCCATACGACAGAATTTCTCACACACAAAGCCCAGTGTGACCGTAGCTTAATTTTGAGAGGAGCACGTGATATGATTGAGCACGACTGGCCGCTCATCTGTAATCAGTAATAATCCAATCAGAGTGATCCTAGTTTACTATAAATGAATCATTTTCTCCCTACTGCTCTATCTTTGTTTGGAAGAATCCCCCCTTCCACCCCGTCTCCTCCTTTTCCTCCCTTTTCTAAAGGGGGAGCTCTCGAGACCTACCTGATCTCAGATCTCCTGATATGCTTATTGACTGGGCGGGAGCCCTGGGCTCATATATCTCTGAGCTCAGGGTTCTCTCCCGGGACAGCATGCCAAACCTGCTTTAAACGCCGAGCATATCTAAGTGGGAACTCTTGAAATGATATTAAAAGCAATGGATTGTTGTGTGTTTGGTTTGGACCACATTTAGCTGAATCTAAAATCAGTTGACCAAGTTCTTAGCAATGCATATTACTAGGTTTTGCTATTTTCACAGTAGGAGATTTACAAAATGTCTTCAATGGACATGACGTAATATTCTAATGAGTTTTGCCATGAAATAAAATGTTTTTGGGTTTTTTTTTTACCAATATGATGTATTTTTGCTATAAGATACACCAGTGCAGTCACACAAACTAATGCATCTGAGTGGACATTACTGCTCACCATGTCAGCTCTGAACAGATTTCATTAGTTTAATGGACTGTTTTCAGTTTCTGTATTTCTATGTGCTTAAATGATCATCACACCATACAGGCGAAACAAGACACAGCAGCACTAGACAGAAATGAAGAGTAGTAGATTACAATAATCCGTGATTAATGTATCAGATTTCTACTTTATTTCAATACACTCCTTGGAAATCAGTACCAAGATATCTGTGCGCTCCATCGTGGGGTTTTGTAGGTTTGAGTTGATCTACTGAAAAGAAGATTCAGTGTAAACATGGAAAAAAATATTATAGTAAATAATATTAATGAAGCATACTATAGTACAGTGTATTATACTATATATTTATATTTAATAATATTTACAACTCTTAATGAATGATCCAGCACACTGTAGTATTAACTATTGATAAAATTTTGATCAATTCAAGTACTGTCATAAAAGCTGCTGATAAAACACGATGTTTAGTTGAGAATGATTTTTTGTCCTGATTAGATGAGTACAACACAGACAGAACATCCTTCATAAGTAAATACACATACACACATTATTAGTCATTATGCATTTCACCAAGACTAGTCAACATGCCCAGAGCTAGCCACCTTCAGCTCAGGTGTTATTAATACATTCAATAAAGCCCTCAATGTCAATATAGACCCTGATCCTTTGCTAGCCCTCATCAGAGCATGCCTTGGACCTGATTTCACAGTTCGTTTAGTATACTTCTAAAGTGGAATTTCCCCATCTGTATGCAGTTATTCTCTGATGTTATGTACTTCTGTATCTAATGTACTTAATTTGGTATTTATGTATTTATTTTTGTATTATTATTATATTAATAATAATATTTTCTGTTTCTCTGTTTTGCTAATTGAGTTAATGAATGAGAGGTTAAAGGATGGTATTAACGAAGGACAGTACTGCTTACCTCTCTCAGTATTTAATTTGTATTATCATGCAAAAGGCCAATAAAAAGCTTGAAATACAAGACTAGTCAAATAACAATTAATTAATAAATGATCACTACTGATATATCAGAATCAGGTCGTTGATTGGTTGAGCAGGAGACTGGAAACAGAATGGCATTGTGGGCCACACGCAGCGTCAGTGTATTGTGAACTGCATGCTTGCACACTACTGAGAATCACTACTGAGGGGTCGAGTGTGTGTGAACAGTCGAGGATTAAACGAGAGTGACTTCAGTTTCAGCTTGAACTTCTCAGCAGATCCAGCAAACACAGGTGAGTGTTTGATCATTACACCCACACACACACACACACACACACACACACCCGTGTGCTTCAAATGATGACTGCAGGTGTGTGTTTTCTCTGTTTGCTGTCCGTCTTTAGGGCTTGTTTACAGCCGGTCACTTCATGTGTGATCTCTCTGACCTGATCTCTCTCTTTGACTTGTTAAAGTGTTTCCATGTTTGTTCATGCTTCTCTGCTAAACGCCTGATTCTGATCTCCAAATCCCGCGCTTTATGCAAATGTAATGATGTTCCGTCGACTAAAGCGTCAGATACAGCACGTGTTATTTTAATGAATATTATTATTCACAGAAACAGAAGCTATAGATCTTATTTAGCATTCAGATTAGGTTATATGCAGGCTGTAAAACATGACAAGCGCACGAGGCAGGATTAATGTCATTATAGGCTATAAATCAAAGCCTTTATGTATTGTTTGTGTCGTACAGAAACATGCAGGACATCATCCAGAAGTGTAGAGGGTTAACATTAATCTCTATATCATCATCATCATCATCAAACTCTTCCTGCCTTTGTGAATGAACGCAGCACTATCTTATACTGTTATTATTCCTCCCCTTTCTCAGAGATATCTCTCATCTGATATTAATTTAACAATTTAATTTCATCACTTCACAAAAATAAAACAAAATAAAAATGTAAATAAAGCGACACAGAGATCTGGAACTGTCCCCGCTGTTCATGCAGTCGTGCTTGATTCAGTAATGATTCCTTGGCCTTTCTTTTAAGTTATGTGGTTGTGAACAGTTTATTTAGGCTGAATTTACACAAATTAAGTAGAACATTACTAAGTTTAATTTGTTGAAATTCAGGTGGCTCAGTGGTCAGCACTGTGGCCTCACAGCAAGAAGGTCGCTGGTTTGAGTCCCGGCTGGGTCAGTTGGTGTTTCTGTGTGGAGTTTGCATGTTCTCCCCGTGTTGGTGTGGCGTCCGGCTGCTCTGGTTTCCCCCCACAGTCCAAACACATGCACTATAGGGGAATTGATCAACTAAATTGGCCGTAGTGTATGAGTGTGTGTATATGGGTGTTTCCCAGGACTGGGACTGGGTTTGAAAAACTCACGAAATTTTCTTCCAGCTGCTGCGGTCGTCAGGGGGCGAGGAATGGCGCAAGTTAAACAAAAATGCACCAAATTACGATGCGAGTTAAGAAACATTTGGTATACTGTATACAGTTAAAGGGGACGTGAAGACACATAAATTAGGGACATTTAATCAGAAAAACAAGTGAGTATACTGAGGGGATAAGCAATTATTGATCCTCAGAAGTGGTAATACCCAAACAGCTCATGGAAAACAGTAAGCATACTGAGTATACATGCGTATAGCCCCGACTACACCACTGATGTACGGTGTGTGCATGCATGTGTGAGGACTATTGTGTGGATATGTGCGTGTACAGATATGCTTTATCTGAGTATATATTTGTTGTTTATTTTGCTTTATTTGTCTGTACGTTTTTATGTGGTTTATTTTAATGCTTGTTTGTTGTTTGTGAAGCACTTTGAGTGTCATATGTAGGAAAAGTGCTATATGAATAACATTTATTATTAATATTATGAATGCTTGGAGATTTGTGGATTTAAGTGAATGGAAAAGCTATTCTTTAGGAATTAAGGTCAAGTTTGACCCCATTAATATGCTGTATAAATTAGCCTAAAGGATTTTTATATCTTAAATCAGCGCTGTCTCAAGATTAGAAACAAACAGACCTCCAGACAACACGTGCTGGAGACAGAGTGGGCAGGCAGAAGCAGAACATACACACATCATCCTGAGCTGTGGGAAGATTCAACCGTTTTGGGATGATGTGCAGATTGTTTGGATGCAGAGTTGGTATGACTGCACTGTTTATTGATGGGAGATCTTCAGGACACCGTCTCCAGAGGTGACCAGTATTTGTGTCAGATTCTTCTTGTGGTGTGCAAAAACACTATAACAAGGAACTGGCTTCAAGACTCAACGTTGAAACTACAGCCCTGCTCACACTGTGAGATTTCAGCTGTGATTTTTGTCATCTGAGACAAATTTGGGAAATTCCTGTAATGCTAGGCTGAAATCGGGGATCTCTGATAGTTGGTTTGACATGTTCACAGACAGCTGCTTTTCCTCAGATGAAGTTCTGCAGCGTCACAAGATTTCAGACACGTTCCTGCAGTGTGACAACAGCTGTGATGAGCGTCAATCCAAGAACCAATGAGAGCGGTGAATCTGATGGCGCAATCCGTGCGACGATTCAAATGGCCGCGGGGAAACGTCCAGTTTTTCTTCCTGCTTTTATCATTGAGTCACGCTGTGTGCTAAATTACTGCTACAGATTGTTCACGTTTACTGTGAGGAATCATTTCAGAATGCGGGATGGTGAACGTGTGACGGGTGGATGACGTCACACTCAGGGGCAGTTTTCTCCCGTGTTTGGTTCGTCTTTATTGTCGTTCAGTCTGACTTTCTGACAGCTGAGCTCTCACAGTGTGACATGGGAGCCGTGGTCATGCAGTCTGACATGCTACAATTATTCAGTATTATACAACATCTCTCAGTGTGAGCCGGCCTTTAAGCAGTGGTTTGAGATAACTGAAACTCATGTAATGGAAAAACAGATCATTTCAGGAAGAGTGTGGAAACGGTTGATATGTAGGGAATATAGAGACATGGCTGTTTAAGTGAATGGTGATTGGAACAGATACAGCAATCTTATGTGTTTGGAACCAATTAGGGTTGGGTCAATAGATGATGCCATCACCCATCGCCTATGGTGGATAGACATCCTGACGCTGAGCCAGCATCGCGATCCTCCGCCTCGCCCCCATTGCAGCAGCAACCTGCTCTCGAAAAACACACACACTGAGGCCCGTTTACACTAATATGTCTTAGTTTTAAAATGGCATTTAGAATGAAAACCATCCACATTTTGTGCTTTGAGCACAAAACCCCAGAGAGCAGTGCACGTGGGACAGTTGATGAAGGATGTAGCGCTCATGGCGTCTCACTATAGTTGTTAAAGGTGATATTTAGTTCAGCTTGTCTCTATCTGACGACTCTTCGCTCTGTTGAATCTATCAGGTAACGTGTCACAGCGTCAGTACACTGCTTCAGTCTTTCTCTCGCTTGTCCTCCGTCATTTTAGGTAAACCTCAAATACTGTTGACTGGTTCCTGTTGATTGTGCACCTTTTTTTACCAACCAAGTGTGTCGACGCCATTATACCAACACAGATCACTCTGCCTACTCATGCCAGAGTCCTGCAGAACAGTGATTGACAGGTGGTCATCTGTGTGTAGCTTCTCTTTATTTATTTATCATCTGGTTCTGGGTAAAACAAATGCGAACAACAAATACCGTTAGCTGAAACGGTAGGCTAAAAATAATTAATTCACCGCCGCCTACGATGACGAAGCCATCATCCATCGCAATGTTTCACATTAGACATCATACGATGCCGAATTGGTTGACATCGCCCAACCCTAGAACCAATGCCTACAGGATTCATTTAGGAGTTTACTTGCAGGATTGTTTTAAAACACACGTGTCAAACTCAGATCCTGGAGGGCCGCAGCCCTGCACAGTTTAGTTCCAACTCTGCATCAACACACTTATCTGAAGGTCTCAAACAAGCCTGAAGGACTCAATCAGTTTGATCAGGTGTGTTTAACTAGGGTTGGAACTAAACTGTGCAGAGCTGCGGCCCTCCAGGAACTGAGCTTGACACCTGTGTTTTAAAACAATCCTGCAAGTAAACTCCTAATGGAATCCTGTAGGCATTGGTTCCAAAATATGATAGGAATGCTAATCCTATTGGAATCCTTATGGACTTTTTGACAGCGTCTGCTATACCGTGTGTGTGTGTGTGTGTGTGTGTGTGATGGATCTGCTTCTCTCTCATACTCTGGTAAATGGCCTCTTGGAAATGGATGTGGTTCTTGGAGGAGAAACGGTGCCACTCGTGCTGTAAAATACCCATAATGCAACACTGAGTCATTGTATAGCACACCACTAGTCTCCCGTAACCCATTATAGCGCTACACTAGTCTCCTGAAAGCCATGAAAGCACATCAGAACTGCTCTCCACAGCTGCATGTCTATAATATCTGCCGTTTACTCTGGATCTTGGTGTGTTTGCATCATCTGGAGTCTCTGCTGTCACACAAGAACAACATGAGGATGTCATTGCATTTCTTTATTAATACTCCTATACATGCTGCATATGTACAGTAATAAGTTATATATACACTTGTGTTTAAATGAGTGTGTGTGTGTGTGTTTGATGTGATGCTCCTGGTGGTCTGCTGTAAGTGTATTCATGAGGTCCACACAGTCTGTACACTCTCATGTCAAATATTGTTCATTCGATACACAGAGGAACAAAGAAACAAACACGACGCAGCAAACAAACACTTATTCAATCATGCAGACGGTGTGTGTTTGTGTGTGTGTGTGTGTGTGTGTGTGTGATTGTCTGTAAACTGGAGACCTGCTCCATTCACTCTGAACAGACCAGTCCTGACCCACAGTAATCATTAGAGTGGCTCACTGAACACACACACACACACATGTGCGCGCTTCCCCCTTCAGCATGCAGTTAAAGCTGTACCCAGCTGCCTCTGCTTCCCCTCCGACACTTTATGGCTCTTCCGTTTGGATTATTAGTTAATGAGGTGCTGGAAATCACACACACTTTACACTGAGAGCCGTAAAACAGCAGTTCCAGACCATTAGTGGACACTGCTAACCACACACACACACACATGTGCACACGCTCATAAACACACACTCACACTTGTACACACACTCATTCATACACAAACTGATCCATGCATACATCAATACAATCATGCACACTCATACACACACACACACACACACACACACACACACACAGTCATGCATGCATACATGTACAAACTTACACTTGTGCACACACTCATGCACACGCTCACTCAAGCGCACATACACTCATTCACATAAACACACAATCGTGGACACACACATACATGCACACTTGCATACACTCACTCATGCACGCACACATACACTTAGGTAAACACACAGAAACTTTTGCACACACACACACACACACACACACGCTTGCACACACATTCATGCTCAGACTCTTGCATACACTCAATCTGAAACTGCGCACACACATATGCATGCACGAGTAGACATACTTGCGCACACACACACTCACACACTGATCCATACATACATGCAATATACTTGTGCACTCATACACACATGCAAACTTACACACACACACACACACACCCACACACACTCATACACACACGCACACATACATCTGGTGGATACTGTTGGAAAACTGAGGTCTGTTTCTGTCAATGTTTTATGTTTCTGACCATGAGCAAACACACACACACACACACACACACACACTCCAGAAGCAGATCAGTAACTCACAGCAGGAGAGTTCCTTCTCTGACACACAGAGCAAACACACGCACACACTCCGCTGACGTCTGCTTCCAGATCATGACTCTGACTGTCAGAGGAGCAGACAGAAGTTGAAGTGTTCAGTAAATGTGTGTTTTCAGTTCCACAGACTGACCTGAGATCAGTGTTTGAGAGTAAATGAGCCACAGCGTCGCTCGTGTCTCAGGATTCAGACCTCGGTGTTCTGAACTGGAGTCGATTTCGAATCAATCCAGACCAAACGGCGTTCTTCTTGGGTTTGTTTGAGCAGTGGGAAACAGATCAGCTAACTTTTAGGGAAGTTCGTTTGGTCTCCTAAACAACTCTGAGCTCCCATTGGTCCGTTGGCAATTATACAATCAGTGGGCATAAATAACTGACCAACAAAGAAATCCATCATAATAAAGATGCAAATCAACAAAAACAGAGGATAAATATTGTGTGTCTGACCCGCTTCTTTCTCTCGTCGTACTGCTGTCGCGTTTACCACACCTTTATGCCGTTCACCACCAGCACATTAAATAAAGCGAAACACAAGGAACATTTAAAGTGAGTAAACGAACAGGGCTACAGAGCTGTTCTCCTCTCAGACACCATCACTGATGTGTTGGAGTGTTCTAATACAGTATACCGTCACTCAGCCTTTTACACCTTCATTTTGTTTGAAGTATACTGGGGGCTTAAGTGTGTGTGTAGGTGAGTGTGTGTAGTGTTATTAATGCAGCAGTGTGTCTCATGAGTCCAAGGCTGTATTCCAGTCCAGTTTTTTACACCCTTCACTCGCTCACTTCCCTCAGAAGTGCGTCATTGATTCCATCACACAAGTGTCCACTACTGGCGGAGCATCTGAATGGGCCCTGAGCACTTTGAGCTATGCTGTTGTGCAGGCCTGTGGTCAGCCTGGTGAAGGGCTGGTTCTTTGTTTCTGAACGAGTGGACCTTTCTGCAGTTATTGGCCTCATTTTCTATTTAATTATGAGGGTTAAATACTGCATTTAGTGACATTTTAAACACTGTTTTGTCAGGATTAGCTTGTTGGATGGTCATCATAACCACACTTTATGATGAACCAAGAACATTTCCTAAAGATTTAGAATAAAGAAATATGAAAACACAATCATATATCATTAGGAAAAATATTAAACGTCCTGTTCTGAAGTCATGCTGTGCCAAATTCAACGTCTCAAATTCAGGAACGTTGAATGTGCTGCTCAGTTTATTTGCCTAATAAATAATAATAGGCAAGAGATTTTAATTTAAAACTTGAACAGATTCATATGTTTTTCTAGTGATATATGATCTGCGCCCCAAATTCTGTACCGACAGCTAATATAGGATTCCACTTGGTCCTAAAGCCTTTTTTTGATGGCTTATTTTCTGATTTTTCCTGGCATAGCAGTCAAAATAGTACAAATTGGCTCATGTTTGGGACAAATTCAGGACCTTTGTCAGTGAGGGGTGAGTCTTTCGAACAACCTGAACCCCAACTGGATACTGGCTTGTTGTGACATCACAATCGCTTTGCTTTCTGTGACTCTCAAAGCAGACTGGCTCCCTTGGTCAGTATTAAGGGATCGAGTGTATGTTCTTGATGAAGTGGATCGCTCTTTAAGGCCATGTCCACACGGGTGTTTTAACAATACCTTCTTTTTAACACATGAAAACACAAATGTGATGCATGTTCGAGTGTGTGTGTGTGTGTGTGGGTGTTTCCCAGTGCTGGGTTGTGGCTGAAAGGGCTGTGTAAAACATATACCAGGGTAATTGGTGGTTCATTTCACTGTGGCTGCCCATAAATCAGGGACTAAACTGAAGGATAGTGAGGGAGTGAGGGATGCATGTTAAGAGCTTGCCGAACCAACAGGGGGCGATAAAAGCTTTTAATGCTGGGCTCACACTGAACACGTATTTGACTGTGCGTGATGCTGTGTTCACACCAGACGCAGATGAAGCGTCTAGCGCGAGTGATTTACATGTTAAGTCAATGCAAAGACGTAAATAGACATCCAGCAGTGCGATACACAGGAATGCGGCGGTGCGAGTTGAGCGTTTTGCACAGTTGACATACTTAACATGCGAATTGCTTGAGTTAAATCTGAACTTCAGCTGATATTCACGTTAACCAATCAGGAGCTTGCTCTTGTAGGGGTGTGATTATGACATAATGCCTGTTGTTGGTGTCCTGGGGGGAAATCTTCCGGTAGACACCGGACTACAGCTCATCAAACTGGGCCGGGCTTGGTCAGAAGCAGTGCTGAAGGCCTCCATCATCCAGGTTCAGTTTCTGGAGGAGTTGATGAACTCACAGAGCTGCTGCACCACTGAAAGGATCTAGTGGATTTAGACAAGGCTCAAAACAAATGCTGTTTTTCAGCCTTTATTAATAAACACAGCTACTCTCTCATTAAAATCCATGTTAGCCATTTAGCAACGAAGCTAAAGTCATGCCCTAGAGTCAAGCCCTGCCCATGACGTGAATCCACGTCTATTGTGAAGTGAATTTGATGCATGAATGAAGCGAGTAAACTCTAAATGTTCATGCGTCTATTTACGTGTTGAATTATTGGCTTGTTCTGCGTCTGGTGTGAACACAGCATGAGAACATTGCATACAATTCAATGCAAACGTGAGAACAGAGGCGGATTACCGTCCCATGATGCGTGCGGCATGGCATATGCGTCGTGTTTGCTGCAGAATTTCTCTTTGGTGTGAAGCCAGCCCTGTTGGCCAATCAGAAAGGAGAAATCAGCGCACATGCTGATGTCATAAGGCAGAAACTCCAGTTGTGGTGTCCACATGACCGCACTGTACCAGGGCTTTCAGAAAGTTTTGTTTTCTCCTGTGGATGAACCACTCCACTGTGGTTATAACAAAACTGCAAAGGAGAAAACTGTTTTGAAAGTACCGGTGTTCATGTGGACAGCCTAAAATGGTGACTTCCCAGAGGGGAAGAGCTGAGGGAAGTTCACGAGTGCAAGTCTAAGGGTGTATTTACACTAGTCATGATCGGCTTGAATTGAGCCGTCATCTAAAACTCCACATCTATAATCCTCTTAGTCTATGCTGACATTATCTTCAGCAGCTCAAACACTCTAATGGACAGACGGCTGCTTCTCACTCAGGGCTGCTGTTTATGCTAATGAGATGGAGACTAGTGGGCGGGGCTTTCCCCATCTGATGACACGTACAAAGGGAGAATGTCAATCAAAGTGTTTCTGCAGACTGTGTGATTATTAAAAACTACAATTGATTAGTGTTTAGCGTTAGAGGCGGGAGATATTCACACACTGCTGACACACACACACACACACACTCCTTATAAAAGTGATTTCTGCATAATAGGCCCCCTTTAAAAGTGTTGTGTTGTCTTTAGAGGTGCGCTCTGCACTTGGTCTAGTGAATCAGGTTATGGCAGTCAAACGCAGCCGGTCACGGTTTGCATCCTCTAGTGTATCTGCCAGTGCTGGTGTTCAGACGCTGGCACAGCGGGAGCTCAGGGGTGGATTTGTGCAGTGTTGTGTTCCGCTCAGGATGTCGCAGCAGAGCGTCTCCACCGCGTCCAGCCGCTCGATCTGCAGCAGGCGCGCCAGCAGGTCGGGGATGCTGTATCCAGCGGTGCTGATGCGGTCGAATAGCTGCATCCCGTCCGTCATGCCGCCGATCTCATCTCTCTTCAGGCCGAAGCTCTCCGCCAGGTGTCTCCACGTCTTCACCACCGCTTTATCTGTGCTGTAGGTGGCGCTGAGCATCCGGCTGCTGCGCTCCAGACAGTCGAAGGGCAGCTCCGTCGGGCTCAGACCTGCACACAGCAATCAGCAGGCGTTATTTACCAATCACCTTTATTTATGAACTCTTTCCTTGCCATCGAGGAGATAACTCTTCAGCTAAGAGAAGGCGTTGAGTTTTTACAGCAATCTGTGTTTTGTGTGTATGTGGATGTGTGTGTGTGTGATGTTTTATTATGTGCATGCATATAATAATACATCAAACATTTCATTAAAGATTTTTATTGTTTTTTTTCATAAATAAACACCTATTCCAATTTTGGATCTTGTAACACACTCCAGAAACAGTGCCAGGAGCAGTGTAGGGCAGTAATCAGATAAACCAGTGAAATAATGATGTGATGTCAACAGGTGAGTGTGATTATGATCTGCTACAAAAGCAGCATCAGTAGAGGTCTAGTGAATCTTTAATGGTGAATTTAGGGTGAAATATCCTTTAGTATATTTTAATTAGGGATGCTAATGATTACTTGATGATCTATTATTGTTAATAACCCTTTAATCGATAGACCTTATTGATGACTGATTAGGGATAGACATTTAAAGGTTTAGTTATGCTTTGCGCAGTGAGACGCGTCTACACATTACATAATTAAGAGTGTGCAGTTTACCTTGCCTTATGGAGTCACCCTCTTGACATTACATATTGCGGGATGCATAAAACCCTGTTATGCGCAGATCTCGTTTATATCCGCGTGTGTTTTAACCAATTTTATTTCTCAGACTGGCGTGAAGAGACCTATGCAGTCTCATTTTAAAAATTGTGCATCATGGCGAGACACACAGGGAGCCTTTCCATTCACACAATGAGTTTCTGAGTTCTCTCATCCTTCAGACCGAGTTCTTTCTTCTGAGGTAACCTAAGACTACTATCAGTGCTGCGAATAGCTTGTAAAGACTGTCCCGCTCATGCTGCTCAAACTGTTAATGAATTAATCCATTAAACTTTTCAGCTTTCAGTTTGTTTTGGCGCTAAAGCATATATCAGACTTGTTTTGAAGCGCTTCACCCCAGATGTTATTCATTCTTCTTGGTTATATTGTAGATAACTGACCAACAAAACACACTAGAATTAACTTACACATTATACATAACGAAATTTGTTGCAAAAACATACATTTTCAAGGAAATTAATATATAATAATAATAATATATATATATATCTTTGTTTTGTTGTGAACAGGAACGGCAACATTACACAGTGATAAATGCTTTACTGATGCAACTTATAGATGTGTTGCAGGAACCAAAATTGGAAACGTGTTGACTTAAAAAACCACAAGGAACACATGAAATAATGTTTGTTGTATGGTCTGCAATGAAACACAGGTCTGATTTGGGGTTTTGGAGTATTTAATACTTTTTTTCTTTTAAAAAAAATATTTTATTATTAGCATATTTGTAATGTAGGTGTGGTCAGTGTTGTGTATGTGTCTCATTATCCCACACTCCTGCTCATTACAGCTGTAACAGAGGAGCAGTTGTCTGTGTTTTACATCAGTACAGTATCACTGCGCTGTAAAGTTACACTCACCCTCCGCAACACTGCAGGCTTTTGTGTACAAATCCAGGATCTTTTTCCTTCTGCTGTGAATCTGCAGAAACAGGAAATGTGTGGATGAGTCACACAAACACAGACGAATACACATCAGTTTCAGATGCAGAGCAGATCAGTGTGAAGATGTAAATATGAGGGTAGAAGTAGTGCTGCAGCTCATTTCCTCTCAATAAGGAATGATGAAAAGTTTCTGCAACTTTCATTCTGAGTTTATAGTTCACATTTCTCTGTTTACACTTCAAGAAGCTCAGTTTGTCTCACATTTATTTCTCGCATTTCTTTGTTCACATCTCAAATTTCTCAGTTTACATTATACATTTATATCTGTCTCGCACATCTCAGTTGACCTCTCTCATTTCTCAGTTTGTGTTTTTACGTCTCGCATTTCTCAGTTTAATTCTCATGCATCTCGTGTTATGTCTCATGTTTCTCAGTTTAGACCTTAGATTTCTGTTTACGCCTCACATTTCTCAGTTTACGTCTCACATTTCTCAGTTTACGTCTCACATTTCTCAGTTTACGTCTCGCATTTCTCAGTCTACGTCTCACATTTCTCAGTTTACGTCTCACATTTCTCAGTTTACGTCTCGCATTTCTCAGTCTACGTCTCGCATTTCTCAGTTTATGTCTCGCATTTCTCAGTCTACGTCTCGCATTTCTCAGTTTACGTCTCGCATTTCTCAGTCTACGTCTCGCATTTCTCAGTTTACGTCTCGGATTTCTCAGTTTACGTCTCGCATTTCTCAGTTTACGTCTCGCATTTCTCAGTCTACGTCTCGCATTTCTCAGTTTATGTCTCGCATTTCTCAGTCTACGTCTCGCATTTCTCAGTTTACGTCTCGCATTTCTCAGTCTACGTCTCGCATTTCTCAGTTTATGTCTCGCATTTCTCAGTTTACGTCTCGCATTTCTCAGTTTACGTCTCGCATTTCTCAGTTTACGTCTCGCATTTCTCAGTTTACGTCTCACATTTCTCAGTTTACGTCTCGCATTTCTCAGTTTACGTCTCGCATTTCTCAGTTTACGTCTCGCATTTCTCAGTTTACGTCTCTCATTTCTCAGTCTACGTCTCTCATTTCTCAGTCTACGTCTCGCATTTCTCAGTTTACGTCTCGCATTTCTCAGTTTACGTCTCGCATTTCTCAGTTTACGTCTCGCATTTCTCAGTTTACGTCTCGCATTTCTCAGTTTACGTCTCGCATTTCTCAGTCTACGTCTCGCATTTCTCAGTCTACGTCTCGCATTTCTCAGTTTACGCCTCGCATTTCTCAGTTTACGTCTTGCATTTCTCAGTCTACGTCTCGCATTTCTCAGTTTACGTCTCGCATTTCTCAGTTTACGTCTCGCATTTCTCAGTTTACGTCTCGCATTTCTCAGTTTACGTCTCGCATTTCTCAGTTTACGTCTCTCATTTCTCAGTCTACGTCTCGCATTTCTCAGTTTACGTCTCGCATTTCTCAGTTTACGTCTCGCATTTCTCAGTTACGTCTCGCATTTCTCAGTTTACGTCTCGCATTTCTCAGTTTACGTCTCGCATTTCTCAGTCTACGTCTCTCATTTCTCAGTTTACGTCTCGCATTTCTCAGTCTACGTCTCTCATTTCTCAGTTTACGTCTCGCATTTCTCAGTCTACGTCTCGCATTTCTCAGTCTACGTCTCGCATTTCTCAGTTTACGTCTCGCATTTCTCAGTCTACGTCTCGCATTTCTCAGTTTACGTCTCGCATTTCTCAGTCTACGTCTCGCATTTCTCAGTTTACGTCTCTCATTTCTCAGTTTACGTCTCGCATTTCTCAGACTACGTCTCACATTTCTCAGTTTACGTCTCGCATTTCTCAGTCTACGTCTCGCATTTCTCAGTTTACGTCTCGCATTTCTCAGTTTACGTCTCGCATTTCTCAGTTTACGTCTCGCATTTCTCAGTCTACGTCTCGCATTTCTCAGTTTACGTCTCGCATTTCTCAGTCTACGTCTCGCATTTCTCAGTTTACGTCTCGCATTTCTCAGTTTACGCCTCACATTTCTCAGTCTACGTCTCACATTTCTCAGTCTACGTCTCGCATTTCTCAGTCTACGTCTCGCATTTCTCAGTTTACGTCTCGCATTTCTCAGTTTACGTCTCGCATTTCTCAGTTTACGTCTCACATTTCTCAGTCTACATCTCGCATTTCTCAGTTTACGGCTCGCATTTCTCAGTCTACGTCTCGCATTTCTCAGTTTACGTCTCGCATTTCTCAGACTACGTCTTACATTTCTCAGTTTACGTCTCGCATTTCTCAGACTACGTCTTACATTTCTCAGTTTACGTCTCGCATTTCTCAGTCTACGTCTTGCATTTCTCAGTTTACGTCTCGCATTTCTCAGTTTACGTCTCGCATTTCTCAGACTACGTCTTACATTTCTCAGTTTACGTCTCGCATTTCTCAGACTACGTCTTACATTTCTCAGTTTACGTCTCGCATTTCTCAGTCTACGTCTCACATTTCTCAGTTTACGTCTCGCATTTCTCAGTCTACGTCTCGCATTTCTCAGTCTACGCCTCACATTTCTCAGTTTACGCCTCACATTTCTCAGTCTACGCCTCACATTTCTCAGTTTACGCCTCACATTTCTCAGTCTACGTCTCGCATTTCTCAGTTTACGTCTCGCATTTCTCAGTCTACGTCTCGCATTTCTCAGTCTACGTCTCGCATTTCTCAGTTTACGTCTCGCATTTCTCAGTTTACGTCTCGCATTTCTCAGACTACGTCTTACATTTCTCAGTTTACGTCTCGCATTTCTCAGACTACGTCTCACATTTCTCAGTTTACGTCTCGCATTTCTCAGTCTACGTCTCGCATTTCTCAGTCTACGTCTCGCATTTCTCAGTTTACGCCTCGCATTTCTTTCTCAGTTTACGTCTCGCATTTCTCAGTCTACGTCTCGCATTTCTCAGTCTACGTCTCACATTTCTCAGTTTACGTCTCGCATTTCTCAGTCTACGTCTCGCATTTCTCAGTTTACGTCTCACATTTCTCAGTTTACGTCTCGCATTTCTCAGTCTACGTCTCGCATTTCTCAGTTTACGTCTCGCATTTCTCAGTCTACGTCTCGCATTTCTCAGTTTACGTCTCGCATTTCTCAGTTTACGTCTCGCATTTCTCAGTTTACGTCTCGCATTTCTCAGTTTACGCCTCACATTTCTCAGTTTACGTCTCGCATTTCTCAGTCTACGTCTCGCATTTCTCAGTCTACGTCTCGCATTTCTCAGTTTACGTCTCACATTTCTCAGTTTACGTCTCGCATTTCTCAGTCTACGTCTCGCATTTCTCAGTTTACGTCTCGCATTTCTCAGTTTACGTCTCGCATTTCTCAGTCTACGTCTCGCATTTCTCAGTTTACGTCTCGCATTTCTCAGTTTACGTCTCGCATTTCTCAGACTACGTCTTACATTTCTCAGTTTACGTCTCGCATTTCTCAGACTACGTCTTACATTTCTCAGTTTACGTCTCGCATTTCTCAGACTACGTCTCACATTTCTCAGTTTACGTCTCGCATTTCTCAGTCTACGTCTCGCATTTCTCAGTTTACGTCTCGCATTTCTCAGTCTACGTCTCGCATTTCTCAGTTTACGTCTCGCATTTCTCAGTTTACGTCTCGCATTTCTCAGTCTACGTCTCGCATTTCTCAGTTTACGTCTCGCATTTCTCAGTTTACGTCTCGCATTTCTCAGTTTACGTCTCGCATTTCTCAGTCTACGTCTCGCATTTCTCAGTTTACGTCTTGCATTTCTCAGTCTACGTCTCGCATTTCTCAGTCTACGTCTCGCATTTCTCAGTCTACGTCTTGCATTTCTCAGTTTACGTCTCGCATTTCTCAGTTTACACCTCACATTTGTCAGTTTACATCTTAGTATTTTATAGTTTACATCTTGCATTTCTGTGTTTACATCTTGTACTGAATCTACATCTTGCATTAATTGCTTCATTCTTACATTTCTTACACATCATGTAAATCTCTGAGATGTAAACTCAGATCTAAACACAATATTTAACACTATCAGGAATTAGAATCAAGCATCTGAAGTCAGCTTTGTGAGGTGTTGTACTGACCCCGGTGGCTCTGCTACAGTTGTTGTTGTGGTTGTTGTTGTTGTTGATGGTGTTGGTGGAGCAGGTTTTGTCTCTGGTCAGATGCACCAGTGAAAGAAGACAAAGATCTGCTGCTCCCTGTTTGTCCTGTGCTGCTTCTTCATCACTGTCGATACTGCGGCTCAACAGCTGCTCGTTTTCTGATGATGCATCGTTCTCACTGTGACAGAACAACCATTTAATATTAATGTCTGACAGAACAATTCTGACTATTATAATCCATGAATGCACTACAGCAAAATTCATTTGTAATGTTCTTTAAATTAAAAAGTTAACAACAAGCCTAGTCGCTGTCTGGTGTTAAAAACTATCCTAGAAGGTCGTCTGCTGTTAAACACTAGCTTAGAGCACAATCTGCTGTTAGACACTGGCCTAGAGTGGCATCTGTTGTTATAAACTAGCCTACAACATTGTCTGCTGTTAAAACACTAGAGCCTAGAGCGCCATCTGCTGTTATGAACTTGCCTAGAGCGCTATCCACTGTTATAATCTAGCCTAGAGAGCTATCTACTGTTATAAACTAGCCTAGAATGCCATCTACTATTATAATCTAGCCTAGAGAGCTATCTACTGTTATAAACTAGCCTAGAATGCCATCTACTATTATAATCTAGCCTAGCGCGCCATCTATTTTATAAACTAGCCTAGAGCGCCATCTACTGTTATAAACTAGCCTAGAGCCCATCTACTGTTATAATCTATCTTAGAGCGCCGACTGCTGTTAAACACTAACCTAGAGCGCCGACTGCTGTTATAAACTAGCCTAGAGGGCAATCTACTGTTATAATCTAGCCTAGAGCTCCATCTACTGTTATAAACCAGCCTAGAGCGCCATCTACTGTTATAATCTAGCCTAGAGCGCTATCTACTGTTATAAACTAGCCTAGAGCCCATCTACTGTTATAATCTAGCTTAGAGCGCCGACTGCTGTTAAACACTAACCTAGAGCGCCGACTGCTGTTATAAACTAGCCTAGAGGGCAATCTACTGTTATAATCTAGCCTAGAGCTCCATCTACTGTTATAAACCAGCCTAGAGCGCCATCTACTGTTATAATCTAGCCTAGAGCGCTATCTACTGTTATAAACTAGCCTAGAGCGCCATCTACTGTTATAATCTAGCCTAGAGCGCTATCTACTGTTATAAACTAGCCTAGAGCGCCATCTACTGTTATAAACTAGCCTAGAGCGCCATCTACTGTTATAATCTAGTTTAGAGCGCCGACTGCTGTTAAACACTAACCTAGAGCGCCGACTGCTGTTATAAACTAGCCTAGAGGGCAATCTAACTGTTATAATCTAGCCTAGAGCGCTATCTACTGTTATAAACTAGCCTAGAACGCCATCTACTGTTATAATCTAGCCTAGAGCGCCCTCTACTGTTATAAACTAGCCTAGAGCATCCTCTACTGTTATAAACTAGCCTAGAGCATCCTCTACTGTTATAAACTAGCTTAGAGCGCCATCTACTGTTATAAACTAGCTTAGAGCACCATCTACTGTTATAATCTAGCTTAGAGCGCCATCTACTGTTATAAACTAGCTTAGAGCGCCATCTACTGTTATAAACTAGCCTAGAGCGCCATCTACTGTTATAAACTAGCCTAGAGCGCCATCTACTGTTATAAACTAGCCTAGAGCGCCATCTACTGTTATAAACTAGCCTAGAGCATCCTCTACTGTTATAAACTAGCTTAGAGCGCCATCTACTGTTATAAACTAGCTTAGAGCACCATCTACTGTTATAAACTAGCTTAGAGCGCCATCTACTGTTATAAACTAGCCTAGAGCGCCATCTACTGTTATTAACTAGCTTAGAGGGCCATCTACTGTCATAATCTAGCCTAGAGCGCCATCTACTGTTATGAACTAGCCTAGAGCGCCATCTACTGTTATAAACTAGCTTAGAGGGCCATCTACTGTTATAAACTAGCTTAGAGCGCCGACTGCTGTTAAACACTAACCTAGAGCACCATCTACTGTTATAAACTAGCTTAGAGCGCCGACTGCTGTTAAACACTAACCTAGAGCACCATCTACTGTTATAAAGTAGCTTAGAGCGCCGACTGCTGTTTTAATTCAGCCTAGAGCGCCATCTACTGTTATAAACTAGCCTAGAGCGCCATCTACTGTTATAAACTAGCTTAGAGGGCCATCTACTGTTTTAATTCAGCCTAGAGCGCCATCTACTGTTATAATCTAGCCTAGAGCGCCATCTACTGTTCTAAACTAAGCTCAGTCTGCAGTGTTTCCTCTACAGTGAATGTGAAAGGGCTGATGTAGATGTCTGCTCTCCTGCTGCTTGTGGTTTACAGTATTATTCCTCATGCACTGACTAGTCTGTTGTTTTCAGCTCGCAGTGAAGTTTCCCAGAAGAGTTCCTAACAAGCGCCTGTTGACAAAGACGCTCAGAGACGAGCACAGAATGCCATTGTTTGCAGACACTCGATACCTGCGTGGGTTTGGCTCCGGGAGAACACATGAAATCACCGCTTCACACTCCGACAAACAGCACACACACACACACACACACACACACACACACACACACACACACACACACACACACTACTGATATGTATGATCATCTGGAAGAGATCTGAATCACTGCACTGAGCATTTATCCTCAGACACAACAATCAAACTCGCACTCTAAAGCCTGCTGGGTTATCGTAACCCAATGTTCTGGTTTCCCTCACAGTCCGAACACATGCGCTATAGGGGAATTAATGAATTAAATTGGTCGAAGAGTATGAGTGTGTATGGGTGTTTCCCAGTACTGGGTAGCAGCTGGAAGGGCATCTGCTGTGTAAAACATATGCTGGAATAGTTGGTGGTTCATTCCGCTGTGGTGACCCCTGATTAATAAAGGGACTAAGCTGAAAATGAATGAATGAGTTCACAACTCTGGATTGATTATGTTTCTGATGTCTCAAGTCTTTTCTCCTCAACAAAACTGTTTATTCAAGCAAAAATACAGTAACATTTGTATTTCAGTTGCCTTTTGTGTGAATATACTGTAAAATGTCCTTTATTTCAGTTGACCAAACTTGAATTTTAGCATTTTGTTTTTCAGGATTCACAGAATTGAAAGGTTAAAAGAGCGGCATTTGTTTATAATATAATCTCATGATATTTAAATCTTTCTATTGTCACTTTTGGTCAATTAATTGTGTCTTTTCTGGCTGAAAGAATTGAAGAACTGATGTTTTTTTAAAATCTTACTCTACACATCTTTCATAATCATCAAATCCTCATATTATACTGATGTCTGATATGTGATAGACTGAAGACTGAGGTAATGATGCTGAAAATTCAGCTTTACATCACATTCATTCATTTTCCTTCTGCTTAGTCCCTTTAGAGCCACAGCGGAATGAACCGGCAACTAGTCCAGCATATGTTTTACACAGTGGATGTCCTTCCAGCTGCAACCCAATATTATTTCTGGATCATACAGTATTTCTGCTGAGCTAAAGCAGTGTTGGTGAGCAGGAGAGAGTGTGTGTGTGTGTGTGTGTGCGTGCGTGTGTGTGTGTGTGTGTGTGTGTGTGTGTGTGTGTGTGTGTGTGTGTGTGTGTGTGTGTGCTTTAGTGTTGTGTCTTCAGTGCAGGAGGTTTGTTTTCATCTGTTTTCACCTGCTGGTTTTGGCTGCGCCGCCTGACTGTGTGTGTGTGCGTGTGTGCGTGTGTGAAGTTCTGAATGTGTGGCTTCAGGCTGATCTGAGTTCACTGAGAGAGAAGAGCTGCATAAACATGCCTGCAAACCAGTGCCCTGCTGATGGGTTAGTTAACCTGACTGATGGAGTTCAGGGGTTAGTTAAACTGACTGACCAATTTCACAAGTTTGTTAAACTGACTGATTAGGCTCATGAGTGATGGGTTAGTTAAACTGACTGATGAAGCTGACGTTAGTTAACCCGACTGACAAAGTTTATGGGTTAGTTAAACTGACTGATAAAGTTAACATGTTAGTTAACCTGACTGACTATGCTCACAGGTTAGTTAGACTGATATGGCTAACAGGTTGGTTAAACCGACTAACACAGTTTGATTTGCTAAACTCTGTGATGTTTCTAAATGGGTTGGTTACTGCTGGTTAGTTGAGCTGGTTAGCTCTCACCTTTTGGCTGTTTTTGGAGATGAAGGCTTGAGTTTGTCAAATTCGTCCTTCTCTGGAAAGATCACCACGTTCTCTGTAAAGACAGAGTTTGAGGATCAGTGAAGATCTTTAATCTCAGATATATAACATATATAATCAGAAATACTCCTGTTGAACATGTAATGGAAGCACTGGTGGATATTGATCAACTGAGCACAGCGATCAGCCGTTCAATCAAATCAAAACCTTTCATTTAGGAATTCCTCTGAAGGATATCCCAGTTTTGTTTTTAATTCTACAAATCACACAGCTGTCAACGGTAACACTTTACAATAATGCTCCATTAATGAATGCCTTTACTAACATGAACAAACTATTAGTAATGCATTTATTGCAGATTTGTTAAGGTTATTTTTTATTAATATATTTTTAAAGATTTATTTTAGACCTTTTTTGCCTTTATTAGATAGGACAGTATTGAGACAGGATGCGAAGTTGGAGAGAAAGAGAGGGGGTAGGGAAATGTCCTCGAGCCGGGATTCGAGCCGGGACGCCCTGACGTGCTACTGCACCATAAGTTGGTGCGCTAACTACTAGGCTATTGCACTGACATTGTTAACGTTATTTAAGTGATGTTAGTTAACTCATGCTGCATTAATTAATATTAACTCTGGATGTTAATAATGCACTAGTAAATGTTGAAGTATGATTAAGAAATGCTTTACAAGAGTATCTATACATTACTACATTATCTAACATGAAGTAATGGAGCATTATTGTAAAGTCTTACTTAATGAGTGATCCTGCATGAGAGCGAACAGCAGATAAACACTATACTGTACACCAGACATGAATCCAGCTTCTGTACAGCTCTAGACCAGTGTTGAGCACAGATACTGCCAGATAAAACACTCATAATCACACTATACATCCGCTCTGCTCAGCCTTTGATGCTCTCAAATCATCTGCCAAACGCATTAATGTGAGTTCAGCTGAATTATAATCAGTCAAAATGCATGTGTGAATGAATAAGCAACTCAAATGAATGAGGAAACATGCCTTATGCATGCAGAAAATGTCCAAAAAGTGTCTTTACAACACGACTGTATTAGTTCATGTACAGGTGAAACCAGACGTTTACTATATAAAAAGGCACAGAACCATTTTCTATTGAAATGTTTGATGTTTAATCATACTAAAGCTTTACTATTTTAGCTCTCTTAGAATTACTAAAAGGATTTACATTTGCTTAATTTTTTGGAGAATTTTTAATTAATTTGTAGACGGTCAAGAGTTTACATACATTTCCCTAATATTTTGTAGCATTGCCTTTAAACTGTATAACTTGGGTCAAACGTTTTGGGTATCCCACAAGCTTCTCACAATAGTATGCTGGAGTTTTGGCTCATTCCTCCTGACAGAACTGGTGTAACTGAGTCAGATTTGTCTTGCTCATCTACGCTTTTTCAACTCTGCCCACACATTTTCTATAGGATTGAGATCAGGGCTCTGTGATGGCCACTTCAAAACATTCCCTATGTTATCCTTTAAGCACATTTGAATCATTTCAGAATCAGAATCAGAAAGAGCTTTATTGCCAGGTATGTTCACACATACGAGAAATTTGTTTTGGTGACAGAGCTTCTACAGTGCAACAGGATAACAGAGACAGGACAAATAACAGATCATAAATATATTTAAAAAAAATACAATACATTTGGCAGTATGCTTAGGGTCATTGTCCATTTGGAAGACCCATTTGTGGCCAAACTCTAATTTCCTGGACTTTCCTGCTCTCGAGATTTTGCTTCAGTATTTCTACATGCTGCCGCCCCCATACTTCACAGTTGGTATGGTGTTCCCAGGCTTGTAAGCTTCCATTGTTGTCCTCCAAATGTAACGCTGGTCATTATGGCGAACTGTTCAATTTTAGACTCAGACCCCATGACATGTCTCCAAAAGTGTTCCCAGTGAGATTTTTGCTAATTGTTATCTGGCTTTTTCTGATGCGTGTGGAGTAATGGTGTGTTCCCTGCTGAGTGGCCTTTCAGTCGGTACAGGAGTCGTTTCACTGTGGATAATGAAACTCTTACCAACTTCAGCCAGCGTCTTCACAGCACCTTTTGCTTTTGTTCTGGGGTTGGTGATACACAGTTCGCATCATAGCATGTTCATCTCTGGGACTCTGGGAGTCCTTCTCCTTCCTGAACTGTATGACGGCTGGACATTCCCATGTTGTTTATACTCGTGTATAATTGTTTGAACCGATGAACGTGGCACCTTCAGGCATCTATTATACCCAGAGAAGAACCACACTGGTGGAGGTCCACAATCAAAATGTATTAACCAACATGATCTGTGTTTCCCGCGTTGTAAAGTGTTAGCATGAAGTGTGAGCTTTAAGATGGGTTTCAGTATATTGTAAAGCTTATTGTATTTTAATGAGACATTTCAATTAAAGGGGCAGTGCACCCAATTATAATGTACTCCCTGCTTACTCTCCCTCAAGTGCTTTTAAACCTTTCTGTATTCTGTTGAACACTAAAGAAGATATTTTGAAGAATGCTGGAAATCATTGACTTCAATAGTAGGAAAAATAAACACCATGGAAGTCAATGGTTACAGGTTTGTAAATATGAAGTGTGAGCTATGGATGGAAATGTCCTGTGTCTGTTTGTGTGTGTGTGTGTGTTTGCTTTATCTGAGTGTGTGTCAGCATCTGTCTAAATGTGTTTTTCTGCGTGTTGGGTTAGTGTGTGTTTTGTGTGCGCATGTGTGTCTTTGAATGTGTGTGTGCGTGTGTGCGTGCGTGTGTATGTGCATGCTGGTCTGCATTGGTTCACTGATGCAACCAAGTGTATCTGTCCTAGCTGACGTATAATTTCAAGTGTGTGTGTGTGAGAGCCTGAAGAGCATTCCAGAAGTGCAGGATGGAGAGATTGATCCTTCACTCACCCTGAGCCTCCTTCTTCTCCTCTTGCATGTTTGTCTGAGCTTCTACAGCTTTGATGAGCTGACCAGAACAGCAGACTGGAGGACACACACACACACACACACACACACACACACACACATACACACTGGGTTACAATGATGCTCAATACAGCTAGAGCCAGCAGAAACACACGCGCACACACACACACACACACACATGCGCACACACTCACTCACACACACACTGGTTACAATGATGTTCCATACAGCTGGAGCCAGCAAAACACATATGCACATGCATAAACACACACACACACACACACACACACACACACACACTAATGTTCTTTACAGCTGGAGCCAGCAGAAAAATAAACACGCACACACACACACACACACACACACACACACACACACACACAGGATTTGACACACACTGTTATAATATTACTCGTTAGAAAAGGAACCTCCAGTAAGACTGATCAGTTAACAGATATCACTGAATCTGCAGTTTTCTGAAGCTTCATCTGTATCTATCAGATGTAGCGTTGCTGCTGTATCTGCTAATGTTCTGCCCGTGTGTCTCCTGTTCAGAGAGTGTGAGGTGTTGTTGTTCTACTGTAATCTCGAGTGTTCGTATTTCTGACCTGGTCCACTCGGTTTGCTCTTTAGGATGTAGAACATGATGATCATCACTATAGCGATGGCCATGATGAAGATGGTTGACATGGCGATGATGAGGGCCGTTGCTAGGTGACCCTGTCCTGTTGGGTCTGGAGTACAGTCAGAAATTCAGTAAGAGATTCAGTACAGTCAGACAATAAACAGTTGTATTTTAACAGTTGTAAACAGTCAGAAGTTTGGTACAGTCTGAGATTCAGTACAGTTGGAGATTCAGTACAGTCAGAAGTTTGGTACAGTTTGAGATTCAGTACAGTTGGAGATTCAGTACAGTCAGACGTTTGGCACAGTCAGAGATTCAGTACAGTCAGATGTTTGGCACAGTCAGAGATTCAGTACAGTCAGAGATTCAGTACAGTCAGAAGTTTGGTAGAGTCTAAGATTCAGTACAGTCAGAGATTCAGTACAGTCTGAGATTCAGTACAGTTGGAGATTCAGTACAATCAGAGATTCAGTACAGTCAGAAGTTTGGTAGAGTCTAAGATTCAGTACAGTCAGAGATTCAGTACAGTCTGAGATTCAGTACAGTCTGAGATTTAGTACAGTCAGAGATTTAGTACAATCTGAGATTCAGTACAGTCTGAGATTCAGTACAGTCAGAGATTCAGTACAGTCAGAAGTTTGGTACAGTCTGAGATTCAGTACAGTCAGAGATTCGGTACAGTCAGAGATTCGGTACAGTCTGAGATTCGGTACAGTCTGAGATTCGGTACAGTCTGAGATTCGGTACAGTCTGAGATTCGGTACAGCCTGAGATTTAGTACTGTCAAGAAGTTTGGTACAGTCAGAGATTCAGTACAGTCTGAGATTCAGTACAGTCTGAGATTTAGTACAGTCAGAGAGTCAGTACAGTCAGAGAGTCAGTACAGTCAGAGATTTAGTACTGTCAGAAGTTTGGTACAGTCTGAGATTCAGTACAGTCTGAGATTCAGTACAGTCTGAGAGTCAGTACAGTCAGAGAGTCAGTACAGTCAGAGAGTCAGTACAGTCAGAGATTCAGTACAGTCAGAGATTCAGTACAGTCAGAAGTTTGGTACAGTCTGAGATTCAGTACAGTCTGAGATTCAGTACAGTCTGAGAGTCAGTACAGTCAGAGAGTCAGTACAGTCAGAGAGTCAGTACAGTCAGAGAGTCAGTACAGTCAGAAGTTTGGTACAGTCTGAGATTCAGTACAGTCTGAGATTCAGTACAGTCTGAGAGTCAGTACAGTCAGAGAGTCAGTACAGTCAGAGAGTCAGTACAGTCAGAGATTCAGTACAGTCAGAGATTCAGTACAGTCAGAAGTTTGGTACAGTCTGAGATTCAGTACAGTCTGAGATTCAGTACAGTCTGAGAGTCAGTACAGTCAGAGAGTCAGTACAGTCAGAGAGTCAGTACAGTCAGAGATTCAGTACAGTCAGAGATTCAGTACAGTCAGAAGTTCGGTACAGTCTGAGATTCGGTACAGTCAGAGATTAAGTACAGTCAGAGATTAAGTACAGTCGGAGATTCAGTACAGTCGGAGATTCAGTACAGTCGGAGATTCAGTACAGTCGGACATTCAGTACAGTTAGAGGTTTAGTATCGGTTTGCTCTTACCTTTCTCAGGCTGAGGGAATATAGTGGTGCTGCTGGAGGAAACACTGGGAGCTCGACCTGAGGCTGGCGGTGTGGACCTCATGCCTGTAAATAACATGGATCTGATGATGATGATGATGATGAAATCACATTCAGATGAGGAAGAGTCAGTTAGAGCTTCATGATACTCACTGCTGCTTTACACGTTTCACAGCAATAACACCATATAATAATGAGGTGAACTAACTTTAATGGCTTTTCAAATCTTGTTCATCTCTACATGTACTGAAGCATCTGTAGATTCAAGTTTTATCTGTTAGCTTTAATGAAAAGAGTTGTTAAAAGCCTCAATAACCACTGAAAGACGTGCATTTCCCTCTGCTGCTCATCATGAGTGAATGTGTTCCCTGAGGACGGGACTTTATTGTGCGGTGTTTAAGCTGAATGTGAAGGGTCTTTGTGTTCAGAAACACGTCTGCACCAGTCCTGCTCTTTTCAGTGCCTCTTTAATTGTTTTCTATTGTGCGGTGACAGAAATTAAGTAGGTGGGAATGATATTTAATTAAAAACGGTAACAAACAGGCGCTTTAAAGCTGTAGATGTGAAAGTATGCAGCGGGTGAAGACATGCTCGCACTCGCCAGGTAATCTGCAAATTATGCTGCCCGCAGCGCACACTGCCTGAGTCTAATAATTAAGAGTTTTGAGGGAATAAAAAGATTATTAACTTGCTGCTGCTTGCACTTCACACACAGGAAAAGCCTGCGTCCGTCCAGAAGACCTCACACAGGAGAATTAGCGCTCCATAAAAAATTAACATTATGATATTTTATCTTCCTGCAATCCATAATGCCAGTATATTTTCACTAGATTAAAACTGATTAGCTCTATTAGGAAAGAATTCATCAATATAAATGATTTGGCATGATTTTGTAGAGCAGTGCATCTGCATAAAATATAATAAACCAATCACAAGCACTGATAAATACAGTAGAGCAAAGATACCAATGGTTTTCTGGACGTCTGTTAGTATTCAGGCACAAACTGAGAAATCAAATATAAAATAACTGTGTATAGTACAGGTGTCAAACTCAGATCCTGGAGGGCCGCAGCTCTGCACAGTTTAGATCCAACCCTAATTAAACACGCCTGATTAAATTAATAATTTAATTTGATTAAATTTAATTTAAACTGATTAAGTCCTTCAGGCTTGTTTGAGACCTACAGGTAAGTGTGTTGGAGTTGGGTTGGAAATAAACTGTGCAGAGCTGCGGCCCTCCAGGTTTGACACCCCTGCTGTATAAAGTATCTTCATCATATATGCACATACATACAATTCATCTTTCTTATACTTCAATACATCATTTTTGTTGTGCCTAAATTCTTTAAAGTGGCTTGAAATACACAGTCACAAGGCCGTTAAAGACATGCAGTGATAAACTAAAGGGTAAATTTATGCGTACAATTTTCCGATATTTTATTGTTCTGCAATATTGAGCATACTTAGACTAAATGAAACACAGGGCTCTATTTAGAATTAGTTTCTAATTTTAGATGAATGACTGATTTTGTAGAGTAGTGCATTTGTCTAAAATATGAAAAACCAATCACAAGCATTGACTAATACAACAGAGCAAAGATGCTCACACAGTCACACAAGCCTTAAAAACTCATTCAACTAATTATAAACTAATAATAAAATAAACTAATTGGGCAGTTTATGGTTAAATTAAGCAACGACTCTTATGAATGTTTTCAACTGTGTTTTCTGGTCAAATGTAATCCTGATTACCCACTGCAGACCCTGATGTGACTATATTGCAGATACACATCAGTGCTGAAATGATTTACGCTGCGTTCCATTTGGAAAAGCTCATCCCTATACCCTAATCCCTTCAAAGGGTTTGCCCTCCATAGTGACAGCTTTGAATGGATGAGGGATGTAGGGATCAAACATTTTTTTTAAATAATGAGACGATCAAGCAGGTTAGGTTTTCCGGAGGGGGAGGATTGACAATCCAAACCACTCCATTGACTTTGTATTGCGGGAGGGTGCCAAAAATCTTGTTCATTTAGACATGAGATCACTTCACTTATTAGTAAGTAAAACTCACTCAATTTTGACACGATATGTTGTGCTTGTCTAGAAAATGATTCTTGATTTTAGAATTTTCAGATTTTTGGACTAGAAACAAGACTAAAACTCTGAGTAATCAACACATTTTTGCAATCCTTAACTCCAAAGGGCCCTTAAAAGTGGCCAGTTTTGAGCGATGCTCTAATATGGCAGTCATGTTTGTTTTCCCTCTGAAGAGGGCGATATGTCCCGTTTGGAACGCAGCGATATTGAGAATGTTCCCCGATGATGTTTTCCTGAAATCAGGCTCCGCTTTCTGCCAGATGAGGCTTCAGGTTTCCTCAAACACTCCTCCAGGCATTTATTTCACTTACGCTGTGTTTGACACTCGCAATGAGAAAGAAATAAGCAAAGACGTCAAACATATGAGAGCTCTGACAAACTGTTCCTGTTCACATCCGTAATCAATCAAACCAATACTGGAGCTCCAAACCAAAGTCCGTCTGTCCTGCTAGAGCCTCGGATTTAATATTTACAGTCCAATCAAACCACACTCCATCACACCACACGATCACTCCAAACCAAGACAATTCAGAGGCTCAATCTGGAGGACACGTTCAATTGGTCTATGATAATGTTTGATCGTCAGCTAACTCCTTATAAGCTCACACATTAGTTAGCGGAGTTAAAATGAGCAACATATTACTATACTGAAGGGTGGTATGGTGGCTCAGTGGTTAGCACTGTGGCCTCACAGCACGAAGGTCTCTGGTTCGAGCCTCGGCTGGGTCAGTTGGTGTTTCTGTGTGGAGTTTGCATGTTCTCCCCGTGTTGGCGTGGGTTTCCTCCGGGTGCTCCGGTTTCCCCCACAGTCCAAACACATGCGCTATAGGGGAATTGACTAACTAAATTGGCCGTAGTGTGTGAGTGTGTGTATGAGTGTGTATGGGTGTTTTCCAGTACTGGGTTGCATCTGGAAGGGCATCTGCTGCATAAAACATGCTGTAATAGTTGGTGGTTCATTCCGCTGTGGCGACCCCTATTAAATGAGGAACTAAGCCGAAGCTGAGTGAATGAATATTTCTATACTCTTCACTCTTCGTGTTAGTTTATAAATTACATTATGAATTAGATTAATAGATCCTTCTGAAGAGTTTTAACGTCAAATAATGGATCATGTGCATCAAGCCTGTGGGAATAAAGCACTGACAGGTTTATCAGCAGCTGTTGTATAATATTTTTAGCGTTTACACTGTGCAAAGAAGCAGCTGGATGTACATTATGATGATTATTGCATGCCTACTGGCCACAATGCTAAACTATTAGACACAAGAACACTGATCTGAGTTGTACTAATTTACTAGCTCTTTAAATAAACAAGTATAAGTATTGGTCAAGATCTGTGTTATTAGCTTTTTATTATTAGTTTATTACTCATTTTATTGGTGTTATTGGTTTAATGGAATGTCATGATTGACCAATCAGAATCAAGTATTTCTGAGAGCTGTGTAATAATGCATGTCAACACATGAAAACACACTGCTATAATGTGGAGGTTTATTAGAAATATGCCAAATGGTTTGCCTGTGATCTGAACAAAACATTTAGTCACATTTCTAATAAAAACACATTGAAATAGTGCATCAAGCAGTTTGATGTTTTTAGTGTTTTTGCTAAAGATTCACAGTAAATGTGGAAGAAGACAAAGTGGGTTAAAAAATAGAGAGAAATCAATTAAACAAAGCAATACTCTTATTCTCTCTCTCTCTCTCTCTCTCCAATGAAGTATAGAGCTAATAAATGATTACAACTCAGATCTATGTTTTGTGTCTAATAGTTTAGCATTGTGATGACCAGTAAAAATAGTAGGTGTGTAATAATCATTATAATGCACACCCAGCTGGTTCTTATCACAGAATAATCCCTTAAAATACTATACAATAAACCCCTCAGCTCTCTCTCTCTCTCTCTCTCTCTCTCTGAAGTGTATTTGCATCTCTCTTGTCCATAAATGACAACATTATAGCCCAAATGCAATCTGAGCCCAAAGACTGAATATAGATGCTTGTTCAGCATTGAGAAATGAAGTATCGTCTCTCTACACTCAGCTCACTTTACAGCCCACACAGACATCTGATACGTAATATATGCAACATATGTTCCAAAATATTGTCTGCTTTCATCTATTCAGAATTTATATATCCATTGGAATTACAAATATGTACATATATAATAAACATATATCAGCTATCATTTTATATACAAATACACACATATATATATATATATATATATATATATATATATATATATATATATATATATATATATATATATATATATATATATATATATATATATATATATGTGTGTGTACATATGTATATATATGTATGTGTATATATATATGTATGTGTGTGTGTGTGTATATTTATATATATTTATATGTGTATATATATATATATGTATATGTTTTCTAAATTATAATTTAGGACAACTTAAAAGATTTTCATCCACTTCATATGTTGAATACTATATATACACTGAATGGCCACTTCATTAGGTACACCTGTACAACTGCTCGTTTACACAAATTTCTAATCAGCCAATCACATGGCAGCAGCTCACTGCATTTAGGCATGTAGACATGGTCAAGACAATCTGCTGCAGGTCAAAGTGAGCATCAGAATGGGGAAGAAAGGGGATTTAAGTGACGCTGAACGTGGCATGGCTGTTGGTGCCAGACGGGCTGCTCTGAGTATTTCAGAAACTGCTGATCTACTGGGATTTTCACGCACAACCATCTCTAGGGTTTACAGAGAATGGTCCGACAAAGAGGAAATATCCAGTGAGCGGCAGTTCTGTGGGGGCAAATGCCTTGTTGATGCCAGAGGTCAGAGGAGAATGGCCAGACTGGTTCCAGCTGATAGAAAGGCAACAGTAACTCAAATAAGCACTCGTTACAACCGAGGTCTGCAGAAGAGCATCTCTGAACACACAACACGTCCAACCTTGAGGCGGATGGGCTACAGCAGCAGAAGACCACACCGGGTGCCGCTCCTGTCAGCTAAGAACAGGAAACTGAGGCTACAATTCACACAGGCTCACCAAAACTGGACAATAGAAGATTGGAGAAACGTTGCCTGGTCTGATGAGTCTCCATTTCTGCTGACACATTCGGATGCTCGGCTCACAATTTGGCCTCAACAACATGAAAGCATGGATCCATCCTGCCTTGTATCAGTGGTTCAGGCTGATGGTGGTGGTGTAGTGGTGTGGGGGAGATTTTCTTGGCACACTTTGGGTCCATTAGTAGCAATTGAGCATGGTGTCAAGCCACAGTCTACCTGAGTATTGTTGCTGACCATGTCCATCCCTTTATGAGCACAGTGTCTCCATCTTCTGATGGCTACTTCCAGCAGGATAACGCTCCATGTCATAAAGCGCCAATCATCTCAGACTGGTTTCTTGAACATGATAATGAGTTCACTGTACTCAAATGGCCTCCACAGTCACCAGAGCTCAATCCAATAGAGCACCTTTGGGATGTGGTGGAACGGGAGATTGGCATCATGGATGTGCAGCCGACAAATCTGCAGCAACTGTGTGATGCTATCATGTCAATATGGAGCAAAATCTCTGAGGAATATTTCCAGTAGCTTGTTGAATCTCTGACACGGAGGATTAAAGCAGTTCTGAAGGCAAAAGGGTGCTAGTAAGGTGTACCTAATAAAGTGGCCGATGAGTGTATATGTAGTGCTCTAACAGTGACTAATCTACTGTATCTGCACAGATATATTCCTGTAAAGCATCCTGTAGTGAATATTACTGTAATAGAGAGATCTGTGAGAGTCTTTTATGCTGAGCACTATATATATTGCACTGTATATTTTGCAATATTTCAAATAAGTTGCATATATGACATATTTTATACATGTGACATCCAAATATGAACTTGTATGGCATGTATGTAATTTGGAGCTTTGTGTGTGTGTGTGTGTGTGTGTGTGTGTGTGTGTGTGCGTGCGTGCGCCTGCGGTCTGTTCCACACACTCACTGCTTCAGGTATGTGCTGGTAATCAGTGAGTCAAGCGTGTTATGAACGATCTGCCAAACACTAAACTCAGGCCAAGAGAAGGAAAATAAATGTGAAAAACATGGCGGCACCGCAGGCTGATGGAGTCCAGGCTTCATTCGTCAGCTCACTGTCTGCGCAACTGTGTGTGTGTGTGTGTGTGTGTGTGTGGGCCACAACTCACTTTCACTACAGGAATGGAAGAGTTTAGCGTAATTGTGTGTTTATGCAGCGTTAGATTAAGCTGAGCACAGAGACGGACAGGAGACTCAGGCCATGGCCACACTAATAGGTTTTAGTTTAAAAACACACATCTTTCTCTCCGCTTCAGCCTTCAGTCCACACTGAGATGGGGATTTTAGGAAGCGTATCCTTGTGAACGCGCTGTCTACAGTGGATAAATGTGGACCAGTGTTTGGTGCTGCTGTGTGGACGTATGTAATATCCCACATATCTTCTGTTGCTGTGTGTCGCTGAATGCATGCACGTGAATAAATGAAGTAGATGATGATGACTTTCTTACACTCTTTGATGTTTCGAGGAGCGTTTTGGCACGAATGACACACCATACCGTAGATGTTCTGCGGCCTGTTCTCCTGGATGTAGTACCTGCATCACAAAACATATATCCACATGAGCAGATGGATGAGTGTACAATATTATACGAATATTTCTGAACTCAATATGTTTTAAAAATGATGCACTAATCAAATTAGAAAAAGCACAATAATGACTGCATTATTTAGTTTTGAGCACATTAAGAATCAATTTACAGTAAGAGTTTAGTTTAAACACCAATTATCACTACATGTGGGTTATTATCTGCCTGATATTAATATAATAACTGTTTATTAGTACTTATGAAGCACATATTCTGCATTCTGCTAGCTTAATAACCTATAATTAATCAGCAAATTAGGAGTTTAATTAATTTCAGAGTTAATTGTACCTTAAAATTAAGTAAGATTATGGCTTAAAATGAAAACGGCTCAGTGAAGGTCATTTTGGGACAAATCATCCATGATTCTGTCATATTTTACTCCAGGACAGATGTTCTTAAGTGGAAGATAACAGGGTTACATTGACTTTAATTATATGTACAGAAATTAAAGTAGAGGTCAGTGGAAATGAAGCTGTTTAATAACCAGCATTCATAAAAACAACACTAGCTTATTATATAAGTAACCCAACCATAAAAGTGGTTTAGAAAAGCAGGGATTAAAGTCAAAAACTTGACTTCAATGAGTCGAACTAAACGTCCACGCTTAAATTGGTTCCATAACAGCAAGATGAGGATCATTTGATCTGACTAATCTGAGTTCAGCTGAAATAATCTAGATTATTAATCTAGAAATAAACTGCTTGTGCACGTTACTGTCGTCAAACCCTGAAGTTCGATCATAGATGCATTGATTATGTTGTGTGCTAGCATGGCGACTACGAGAACTGAAAGAGCTCTGAAATGAGATGCAGCTATGTTCACAGGGAGCGAGTTCATAATTTAAATATAATAATCAAACACTACAGTACAGCTTGCAACAAACCAAGAGAGAAGGCTGAAAGGATTTAGCAGACTTTAAAATATAGGCCATTATTTAGGCCTATTAATGTTAAATTAAATATTTGTTATTAAAATTTGTGCTAGCGCGTGCAGGAGAGAGGGAGAATACACGCTTACTGACAATTGTTGCTTGAAAGAAAAAGTTAATGCATTGCAGACTCCCTGTAAGATTCAAACTGTGCTGAACGTCAGCATATTACGTTTAAAATAATAGCTACAAAGAGCCGTGCACGCACAAGTGGTGGGATTTTTAATTTGCTCCTGAAACTGCTGCAAATTTCTGCTCTCCCTTTGACACTTGTGTTTCCCATGGCCCGTGAGAAAATATCAGTGAGGCTACTGCTCGACCCGGATTTATCTCCTGATTATTCCACTCAGGGTTTACAGCTTTAACGTTGTTATTCTTTAATAAATGTAGCCTGCCTCTTTATATCAGTCAGTGATTTCTAAATATTATTTTCTTTGTTAATTTTTGTCATTCATAGCCAAGTACAGCCATCACTGATCTCTCTTTTAAATTAACATTTTCTACAGGACGCTTTACAATAATATCTTTGTGCATATACATCAGATTATTCAGTACTAAAGCAACATTTGGAACTAATCTAACTAAAAATAAACTGAAGATCACAGTCCAGAAATTAGTGCACCCAAATTAATATGTTGAGGGAAAATATTAAATAAAAAAATCAACAGAAACGTAAATATATATATAAAAATATAGTTGAAATGTTGTAGTTTGTATTTGTTTCGTTTGGAATAACTTACTTGGATTTAAATGTGTTCTCGTTCTATTCTTAAAGATGTTTGGTGTGTGTATATATATATATATATATATATATATATATATATATATATATATATATATATATATATTTACTATTTAGTTACTATAAAGTTTTAATCATTATTAAGAGGTTAGGTGAATTAAAATGGCATCAAAGTACGGCAGGTCAATGTTAATATGGACTCTTTTCCCTAGACTCGTTTAACTGTCATCATAATCCTAAATCCTTGAAAGTTTTAAATATTTAGATTTTTTTCGTAAGCGTATGAACATTTATATGCATTTATGTGTGTATTATATCATCTTTGCGTCAAATTACAAAAATCACTGACCGCTCATGTGAGGTGTTTCTAATGCAGAGTCTATGGGGCTGAGAGTAATGTTAATGTTATTCTCTGTCTCACACTATTGTCTTCTTTTTCTGAAGGTCTTGATAACTCCATCATGGAGATTTTCTTTTATTATTTCAGCAAATAGAACTGTAAAACAATATTTGTTGTACTCTCCCCTTGACTGTGCTTTAAGTTCACCCAATGATGCCTTCTGCTGCTGAGAAACCCGGAAATATGAAAAGGGTCTATTACTTTGATTAAGCTTGAACTTAAGACTTAACCGAGATAACTGAGAGTTCACCTGCCGCGGAGCAGGCGAGTTTCACAGCATAAGTTGCCAGGGTAACTGAGTTTGAACTATCGTAAATTTGATTTATGAAACGTAATCCGCCATTAATAAACCTGACTTACCATAATAAGCCTGACTTTTTCTGTAAGCTTGGTTTACGGAACAGACCCCTGGACTTGAATATGAACAATTAAAATAACTCAGACTTAAAAAACCTCTAACTTAATCATATAAACGTATAAAAATGTAATTATTTAGACTTAAAAAGAACTAACTTATTAAAAATAAAACACATGAAATACAATAAGTATACTTGTCATATATATGCTGCCATATTCTGAGGATTTAGGACAACGGTCTCAAACTCAACTCCTGGAGGGCCGCAGCTCTGCACAGTTAACTCACACCTGCTTCATAGTCTCTAGTAGTCTTGAACACCTGGATTAGTGGATCAGCTGTGTTTGATCAGAGCTGGAGCAAAACTGAGCAGAGCTGCGGCCCTCCAGGAGTTGAGTTAGAGACCCATGATTTAACATGAATATTTGAAATCACTTTAGATAAAAGCATCTGCTAAATGACTAAATAAATGTAAATGCAGAAGAAAATAGGGCATAAAATGACCCTTTCAGGTTCTCGTTGACTTCATTAGATGAGCAGAAACTAAACTAGAGGTCAGAGGGAAATGAAGCTGTTTAATACATAACCTGGACTAAAGAATAATGACCTTATATTACAAATAATGCATCAAATCAATTAATCCCTCATGTCCTGCTGTAAACTGAGGATCTGAAGTCATGGTATGAATAACAGCATCTGCTTGATGAATAAATGAAAGGGGTCATCAGGACGGGTCAGAACCACATGAAGATTAATAATCATCATAATAAGATGACAGACGGCTGAGAATAAACAAGAGCGACCAGCATCATGCTTTAATAATGTGTGTATTCTGGGAAGAATCAAACGATAACTGTGGGATGAGTGTGTTGTCTGATATGAGTGTGTGTGAGAAGTGTGTGTGTGTGTGAAAGCTTCAGTGTGCAGGAAAACATCAGCGACAGATTCTGCTTGTCCTCCGGCAGTGTGTTAAACACTTCATAATGTGCTCTTAAAAACGCCACTGTGTGTGTGTGTGTGTGTGTGTGTGTGTGTGTTTACATTTAGCACAATCAAATCCAGACCTTCTGCTGTTAAAGGCTGCAGCAGTGCTTCTCAGTGTGTGTGTGTGTGTGTTTAAGTTTGTGTACACGTGTGTTTTGAGAATGGGTGTCTGTGTGCGCCATTGAAAGAGTGAGAGTGTGTTTGAGAGAATGTGTATGCCAGTGTGTGTGTCTTTCTGTGAGTGTGTGTTTGTGTGAGTGTGTGTCTCAGCGTGAATGTGTGTGTGTGTGAATGAGCAAATTTGTGTATATGTGTGTGTTTTTTTGTGTGTGTGTTTGTGTATGATAGTATGTGTACGCATGTGTGTTTTGAGAGTGTGTCTGTGTGTGCGTTTGAGAGAGTGAGAGAATGTGTAAGTGTGTGTAATTCTGTGAGTCCTGTGTGTGAAAGTGTGTCTGAGTGTGTGTATGTGTGTGAGTGTGTGTGTCTCAGCGTGTGTGTTTATGTATGATAGTATGTGTAAGCGTGTGTGTGTGTGTACATGTGTGTGTGCGTTTGAGAGAGAGAGTGTGTGTGTGTGTGTGTGTGTGTGTGTGTTTTGTCCCTCTGTGGCTTCACAAAAATAACTTCAATAACTATAAAAGTGGATTATTGTGAGCAGCCCCGCTGACACACACACACACACACACACACACACACACACACACACACACACACAGACTCTGCTGTTCTTGTTTTAAGCAAAACCTCTCTGTCTTCTGAGAAATTTTATTTTTCTAAGATTGTTTTAAGAGATATGACCGTTTAAAATAATATCAGCTGTGTGTGTGTGTGTGTGTGTGTGTGTGTGTGGCAGCTTTAAATACTTCTATAAGGTCTATGACGTGTTATTAGTAAAGTGGTAAAACCTAAAACCTTACATTCATTCATTCATTCATTTCCCTTCAGCTTAGTCCCTTTATTAATCAGGGGTCGCCACAGAGGAATGAACCACCAACTTATCCAGCATATGTTTTACACAGCGGATGCCCTTCCAGCTGCAACCAAGTACTGGGAAACATTCATTCACACACACACTCACACACACACACACACACTCATACACTACGGCCAGTTTAGTTCATCAATTCCCCTATAGCGCATGTGTTTGGACTGTGGGGGAAACCGGAGCACCCGGAGGAAACCCACACCAACACAGGGAGAACATGCAAACTCCACACAGAAACAATAACTGACCCAGCCGGGACTCGAACCAGGGACCTTCATGCTGTGAGGCCACAGTGCTAACCACTGTGCCACCGTGACGCCCCTAAAACCTTACATATGCATTATATATTTGTCCTTTTGCTCATAGGTCATACACTGAGCTTTGCTGATTTATGTTCATATTTCCACCTGTAAACAAAGCTTTGAGCACTCATAACCTTTAACTGTTAAAGACAGAGCAGTTGTGAACACAGCATGTTAATTAATGTTTTTTTAATCTTCATAATGTATGCGGAGGGGCGGCACGGTGGCTCAGTGGTCAGCACTGTGTTCTCACAGCTAGAAGGTCACTGGTTTGTAGAATATTGGCACAATCAACAATTGTAAATGAGCATGAGCATATTTGACTGTTTTTAATTCACTTGATTTTTGTTTCTCCCGTTGACTACATTGACTGATAGTATCTCAGCAGGTAATCCTCTATATTCATTTATAAACGCATTTCAAGATGAACTGTTTTCAGTCTGATGGATTATATATGCTTTACAGGGACTCTACACTGTAAAAAAAAAAGTTTTATGATCCATGTTATTATTATTTATTGTTTTAAGCCCTTTTATTTCTGCTTTTGAATCGCATTATGGGATCTTGATCTTTCCGCCGACATCTTTTAACCTTGAAAAGAACATCTGGACTTCACTATAATTTTCTATGTGAAGCTGCTTTGACACAATCTACATTGTAAAAGTGGCAGAGAAATAAACATGAATTGAATTGAATAATAGTTTGCAGTAGTGATGGGAAGTTCGGATCATTTTACTGACTCGGACCTTTGAGTCTAGTGAGATGAACGAATCTTTTTTCGAGTCATTTCGTTCATTTTGTTTAATTTGTTAAAATATTATTCAAATGATACGAGTTGCTTTTAAACTTATCTCCAACTATCCCAGACATTGATCACACTACAAACAAGTCAGAACTACAATGTTATAAGAGAGAGAAAATCCTCATTTATTGTTTGCCTGCTCTTTTGTCTGTGATTATCAGCTCGCCTCTTCTGACAGGTCTTCAAATTTGAGTGGTTCGTTCACGTTGCACTGACACTCCCATATAAGCGTAATCAATGCACACAGTCTGAGCCCAAAAAAGCCATGATTAGTTCACCTTTTGAGTCTTCTGGTTTTTGAGTCGTTCGAACGAGGACTTGGAAAAAGGAACTAATCTACTCCAACCTGCACAAATGTGTGCGTGCGCTAAATGACCGAATCACTCCCTGAGAGGACTCATCGTTCGAGAGTCATGCGAAAGATTTGTTCAAAATGAACGAATCATTGAAGAATGACCCATCACTAGTGTGCAGTGCTATATTGTCTGGGTTGCTGTTGTACATTACGCTACAGAAACCCTGTAATAAACAGCTGTTATTTTACAGACTTATTCCTTTACATATTATCTCTTATATTAGTCAAACCACTAAAATGTCAGTAAAAGTCACTTTGTTAAACTGCAGAGCTGAATTTTCAACATCAGAAGTGGACAGAGCAGAGATCAACATCCCATAATGCAGTTCACCACCACTAATAAACACAGAACAGTAGTTTTCACAGTGCAGGAATCACGTGTGTTTTCAACTGTTGCTCCTGCTCATATATAATCCCGACTCAGCATTGCAGATCCTGCGATATGACTATTGCGCACACACACACACACACATTGTGATATCCATGCTGAAACCATATACTGTGCAGCCCTAATGTAAAGTGTAATGCATTCAAAACCTGCCGGAACTACTTTATCTGTGCATTTATCTGACAATAATAACAACAAACACCTCAGAATTGCTCATCAGCCAATCAGAATCAAGCATTCATTAGACCTGTAGTGTAAAAGGCATGAGTCTTACCCTGGTAAACAGGGTCCGCACTCGGCGTCGCTGTCGGAGGTGCCGGGCGTCAGGACGGTGGCTCGGTAAAGAGCATCGCAGTCTTTGTGTCGACGGCAGATCTCGTACTTTCCTTTGGAGAATTTACCAGCCGGACAGGAAATGCAGGAGTAATCATCATCTTTAGTGCCGTAACCACAGTTCTGCAAAACACACACACACACACACACACACACACAAACGTCACTTCATCAGCACAATACATTCACTGAGGCAAGGCCCGGTTATTTCTACAGCACGATTCATCATACACCACACTAATCTAAAGTGCTTTACATGCTGTTATGTAATGTATAGAACACACATATATTTGATGGTGTTTTTATCATTATTTTGTGTTTATTGAGCTCATACCTGTACAACACTGAATATGCTGGTGTTCCTACAGATCTGAACTGAATCAATGTTCTGAATAATCTGGTATCTGATGAAGTCTGCATGCTTGACTCTGTTATTATTTGGTTGATGAGTCTGAATCTCACCGCTACACACTTGACTTGAAATAACTTAAATCAACATGGTACTGAACTGAATTGAATCATTTTAATTTGAACTACTGAATCAACAATAAATATAATTTACTCAGTGATGAATGAACACTGGACTGGACTGAATCAACACTGAATCAAATCTTCAATGAATCTAACTAATCATATAAACATTGAACTTCATTAAGCTAAACTGAATCAACCCTAAATTAAATAGCGAACACAGATCTGAACTGAATCAATGTTCTGAATAATGATGAGAAAAATCTGAATAATCTGATAATTCTGAATTCATTAATTTGATAAAAATTTAGCTAAACTGAATGAACATTAAATTAAATCATCATTGAACTATACTTCAAAAATATAAGTGACTGAGTAATGAATGAACACTGAATCACCACTGAATCAAATCTTCATTGAACTGAAATGAACTAATCATATGAACATTGGACTGAGCTAAACTGAATGAGCACTGAATCAAATCACCACTGAACTAGACTAAATCAACAGTGAATATAATTGACTCATTGATGAATGAACACTGAATTAAATCTTCATTTAACTGAACTGAACTAATCATATCAACATTAAATTTAATATGATAAAGATTAAGCTAAACTGATTCATCAATGAATCAATTCTTCATTGAATTGAACTGAAAATATCAACATTGAACTTAATTAATCTAAACTGAATCAACATCGAACTCAATCAAATCAACCATGAATTAAATAGCGAACACAGATCACAACTTAATCAACAACGATCTGGATAGCGATCTGAAAAATGTGTTTTTAACTGCAGAATCGGAATAATCTCATATCTGATGAAGCCTGAATACAATAACTTTTTAAATTTTATAAAAACAGCTAAACTGAACGAACGCTGAATCAAATCATCATCGAACTAGACTGAATCAACAATAAATATAAGTGACTCAGTGATGAATGAACACTGAATCAACACTGGATTAAATCTTCATTCGACTGAACTGAACTAATCATTTTAACATGGAACTTTAATATAATAAAAATTGAGCTAAACTGAATCAATGCTGAATCAAAACAAAATCGAACTAGACTGAAACCACAATGAATATAATTGACTCAGTGATGAATGGACACTAAATTAACACTGTATTAAACTGAATATACACGGAATCAAATCTTCATTGAACTGAACTAATCATGTAAACATTGAACTTAATTGATCTAAACTGAAACAACATTGATATTAACAGAGTTAAACTGAATATTGAACCAATAATTAAACTGAACTGAATCAACTCAGTTAAATATCGAACACAGATGTGAATGAATCAACAACGATCAGGATAATGATCAGAAAAAAATGTGTTTTTAAGAGCAGAATCTCTATAATCTCGTACTTCATAAAGTCTGAATTCAAAACAATTTCAATATGATAAAAATTCATCTAAACTGAACGAACACTGAATCAAATCACTATTGAACTACAGTAAATCAACAGTGAATATAATTGACTCAGTGATGTATGAACACTGAATCAACACTGAACTGAATCAAATCTTCATTGACCTGACCTGAACTAATCATTTAATCATTGAACTTAATTTGATAAACATAGCACTAAACTGAATAACCACTGAATCAAATCATCATCAAACTAGCCTGAATCAACAATGAATATAATTGACTCAGTGATGAATGAACACTGAATCAACACTGAATTGAACTGAATAAACTGAACTAAATCTTCATTGAACTGAACTAAACTAATCATTTAAATATTCATCTAAATGGATTTAAACTGAATCAACACTAAACTGAACTGAATCAACTTTGAGTTAAATAGTGAACACAGATCTGAACTGAATCAACAATGAACAGAATAATGATCTGAAAATGTGTTTTAACTGCAGAATCTGAGTAATTTTGTATCTGATGAAGTCTTAATTCAAGACTGAACTGAATCCACACTGAATCAAATCCTAATCATATCAGCACTGAACTTAATTGAGCTAAACTGAATCAACATTGAACTTACCAGGTTCAACTGAATCAATATTGAACTGAATCGAATCGACTCTAAATGAAATATCAATGACAGATCTGAACATGATCAGCAATGTTCAGAATGATGATCAGGACAGTGTGTTTTTAGGAGCAGAATCTGAATGATCTGGTATCTGATGACGTCTGCCTCTGCTTTGAATCAGTCTGTGTCGAGCAGAGAAATAAAGCTGGATCTGTGATGCTTTAACTGATGTGACCTTCAGAAAACAATCACAGCGATCGCAGTTGGTTTTAATCCGCCAATAATAAGCATCTTCAGCCTGGTTCTGGTTCAGTGCAGTATGAGTTCACCGCTAAACACTGGACCTGCCAAACACATCGCCGTAATCAAAAGCATGTGCATCGACCCACCGCGAGTCTCCGCTCCACATCTACAGCTCACCATCGTCTCCATATTTATTCTGAATAATAATAATAATAATAAAGCAGCGGCGATGGAAACTCTGAACTCATGAGGACGCGGCGGCCAAAACATTTCCTGTAATATCTGCTTGAACTCGCATTGATTTGTGATGAAAGAAGCCGTCACTGCGTCTCCTCGGGCCCTTAGCATTATCTTCTTGTCATTTGTGAATGCTCTCGTCAGCGCTGAGCTCTTAATTAGGGTCTTAATGATGCGTCTTTGGTGGGCAGAGGTGAAGCTCTTTGATCTTCTGGCCTCCAGGATGGTTTTGAAGAGTAAAGAGGAGATAAAAGAGACGGAGATGCTGCTGCTGCTGTACATCTGCTCTGCTTTAGAGCTTACTGAAGACTGATTCTGACACTCGCTGAAAACACACACACACACACACACACACACTGATGTTTACAGACACTGTACAGGAACAGAGACACGCACACTCATGCACATATACATTCACTGGCCTCTTTATTAGGTACACTTCACTAGTACCAGGTTTGACTAGCTTTTGCCTTCAGAACCGCCTTAATCCTTCATGTCAGAGATTCAACAAGCTACTGGAAATATTCCTCTGAGGTTTTGCTCCATATTGACATGATAGCATCACACAGTTGCTGCAGATTTGTCGGCTGCACATCCATGATGCCAATCTCCCGTTCCACCACATCCCAAAGGTGCTCTATTGGATTGAGCTCTGGTGACTGTGGAGGCCATTTGAGTACAGTGAACTCATTGTCATGTTCAAGAAACCAGTCTGAGATGATTGGTGCTTTATGACATGGTGCGTTATCCTGCTGGAAGTAGCCATCAGAAGATGGAGACACTGTGCTCATAAAGGGATGGACATGGTCAGAACAATACTCAGGTAGGCTGTGGTGTTGACACCATGCTCAATTGGTACTAATGGACCCAAAGAAAATCTCCCCCACACCATTACACCACCACCAGCAGCCTGAACCGCTGATACAAGGCAGGATGGATCCATGCTTTCATGTTGTTGAGGCCAAATTGTGAGCCGAGCATCCGAATGTGGCAGCAGAAATGGAGACTCATCAGACCAGGCAACGTTTCTCCAATCTTCTATTGTCCAGTTTTGGTGAGCCTGTGTGAATTGTAGCCTCAGTTTCCTGTTCTTAGCTGACAGGAGCGGCACCCGGTGTGGTCTTCTGCTGCTGTAGCCCATCCGCCTCAAGGTTGGACGTGTTGTGTGTTCAGAGATGCTCTTCTGCAGACCTCGGTTGTAACGAGTGCTTATTTGAGTTACTGTTGCCTTTCTATCAGCTGGAACCAGTCTGGCCATTCTCTTCTGACCTCTGGCATCAACAAGGCATTTGCGCCCACAGAACTGCCGCTCACTGGATATTTCCTCTTTGTCGGACCATTCTCTGTAAACCCTAGAGAGGGTTGTGCGTGAAAATCCCAGTAGATCAGCAGTTTCTGAAATACTCAGAGCAGCCCGTCTGGCAGCAACAACCATGCCACGTTCAAAGTCACTTAAATCCCCTTTCTTCCCCATTCTGATGCTCGCTTTGACCTGCAGCAGATCGTCTTGACCATGTCTACATGCCTAAATGCAGTGAGCTGCTGCCATGTGATTGGCTGATTAGAAATTTGCATTAATGAGCAGTTGGACAGGTGTACCTAATAAAGTGGCCAGTCAGTGTATACTCATGCACACACTCACTTATGCACACACACATACTCATGCACATGCACTCACTCATACATACAGTAGGTGAGAGTTCAAAGTGGCTATTACCGCCGTGGCTTATACCGCCGCCGTTTGAAATAAATGCTGCTCTGTTTTTAGTGTAAGACCGCAGTTTGTGAAAAAGCCGCCAGGGGGCGCAAAGGGACGGGATGCGAACGGAAAGAAATAGCCTTTACAGCAGCTCTCTCTCTCTCTCTCTCTCTCTCTCTCTCTCTCTCTCTCTCTCTCTCTCTCTCTCTTTCTCTCTCTCTCTCTCTCTCTCTCTCTCTCTCTATATATATATATATATATATATATATATATATATATATATATATATATATATATATATATATATAATTATGTATTTATTTAATTATATATAATTATAAATATATTCTTAATAAACTTCCCAGCCACAAATATTAAAAAAACACAACTTGTATTAAAACTGGGCGAGGATTAGAAAGAACACAATGCTTGTTATATAATTTAAAATGTTATTCCTCTTGTCCAATTTCTTTATGCACATTTTTTCACTCGCTACTCTGCCAGGAACTTCGCCGCTAGAGAGCACCTTCAAAAATCTCAATCTCATGGCTCATTCTTCACGAATATAGAATTAAAATAATGCCGCGTTTGGTTCATTGTGCATCCCGCGGGTGCAACCAACAAGAATTGTGCATTTTAGTTTAACTTTTTGAGCGTTAAAAGCAGTTCGGTGTTAGTTTTTATTTAAATATATCAAGCCGAAACTAAACAGCGCATTCTCTCCGCCTCCTCGTTCATAACCAGCGGGACCGGGACAACTGCTGAAGCAGGCAATAGAGAAACTCCGTCATTCATCATAATCTTTCTTAGCTGATGTTTCGGAGTCGAAAGAATATATTAAAGAAAAATGTTCTTTTAACAGTCCCTATATATTTTATCTTTTTCTTTCTTTTTTTTCCTGTCATTTCTCTTCAGCAAATTATATTTTTTAAAGCTGCTTGATTCTTTTAAAACCGAAAGCAGAGCCCGTCAATTGGTGTTTTTCCATAAGATACGTTTATCCTACGATAATTTATCCTCTGATCCTTTTGCATAAAGGTTTTAATAAAAAAAAAAACAGGTCACTTAATTACTTTCGATGTGCTAAAATATTTGTTAAACGAATGTTATTTAAAAAAAAGCATATGCACATATTACAATTGTAAAATAGTCTAAAATGCATGGTCTAATCAGAAATAAAGGAAATTAGTTATATTTAATGCATAAAATAGGCTAGCCTTTTTATAAATTGAGTTTAATTGATTTGAAACTTTTAATTGCATTTTAACGTCCTGTATAAATAATAAAAATTGCATCAGATTGACGAAAAAACGAATATTAATACCTGCAAACAGGGCCACGGTTACTTTTTTTTCACTGACTGGCATGACTGGCAAACGCGTCAGAAAAAAAACTGCTGAATCTCTGCGAATATTTGGTTAACTTATAAAACAAATGTCTGGTTTAGTGATGTTAGTAATGCATAGAAAAATGCAAAGCAGAATTCTCCTGAGCTCATTAAACCACTGATGACAGCGACGGAATCACTGGCCCACCACGTTCTTACGAACATATTTTATTTATTAAAGGTATTATTTCATTGACCTGAACATAACCAGTTATAATATAATTACTAACCCATCCTCTAAAGCAGGCAACACTCTATTCAGCTATGTTTTGTGTTTTTACTTAGAAATATTTTCTTTTTGGCGAATGCTTGGAGCGTAATATAGATATTTTAAATAACAGGTAGTAGGGGTGGGCGGTACACCGGTGTCATAGTCATCACCGGTGTGACATTGCGCCACGACATGGATTTTCTAATACCGTCAGTACCGTAATAAATCAATTATGCGCCTTGAACGGCTGCATTTACATCAATAATAGCTAATTCTAAATAATAAGGCATTCAATTTTCTTCAAAGGTTCAGTTGTGGTCTGAATACATGTCCTTATACTACAGGGCTCGAAATTGCAACCATTTTGGTCGCATGAGCGCCCGAAATGTAATCTATGCGCCCTCATAATATATTTGGGAGCATTTGTGTGTCTGAATATAATGAACAGGGAGCTTTTGTTACTGCAGGAAATACAAACGGCTGAAGAGTGAAAAGTGCACAGGTTTGCAAACCTCCCCTAAAGTTATAATAATAATAATGGCGCAGATGACAGCGATCATAACATGAGGTAAATGTTGATCCACCAGCTGAGATCAATCGAGTGTTTTCGGAGAAGGTGCCCGAATCTTGATGCGTTGCATTCACCGCGTGTTCAGCGAAAATGTCCGCTAAATATAAAATCTAACACTGTAGACATCATCGCCAAAGAAACTCACCTTTACTAAGTTTACACTGAAACTACGGCTCATAACAAAGAGCGGAATTGCGCCGGTGGTCATCATGAGAATCCTGCTCTGTCTGCTCATAAATTGGTGCGGCTGACTCGCCTGCTTTATTCCACCAACACAGAGAAATGAAGATCAGTTCATAACGAGACTGAGCATTTACAATGAACCAAACCAAAACTTTTAAAGAGTGATAGAAGTGAGACTTTCTTTTGTCCGTTCTTCCTTGAGATGTTTTTATTTTGCTATTGAAAGTAATTCCATGACATTATGCCGTCACCGTTCAAAAGATAGAAACATTCATTTTCATAAGGCCCCATATTTAATGCGGTTTCGTTTTTAAACGCATAGGTTTTGTTACGCCATCCGTCCTATAGGAGTTTTGGATTTTGTGTATTCATGTTTGTGAAAAACACTTAATAGTGGAGACCCCTTCCCCCTTCTCATAACCAAAAGCTTGTCTGTCAGGAGTTAATGGGCATCAGTGAGGCCGAAATCATGTCTATTTAAGTGTCTTTAATATGGTGTATAGATTATTATGCGTTATTGAAACATCAAGGGGGACGCAGCAAAGTCACTTATAAATTAAAATTGTATTATTTTAAGCAATTTTATTATTTTTTGCAACAGCCTTACATTTAAAATGGAAACTTAACGGCGATTATAATCAAAAAGAACTCAGCCTATAAGGCTAGATGTTTTCTTTCCCTTATTTATTAATTTATTTGTTCATGTGTTTGGCGCATGTAACTCGTGTGCCATCGGAAAACTAGTGTAATGACGGCAAGCCATCTTTCCCAGACTCGGGGCAAAGTCCTGCCTCTCCTTTCACGCCGTCCCGAAGCCCCAGCTGGCCCTCCTGGCATCCTCTGCGTAAAACATATGCTGGATAAGTTGACGGTTCATTCCGCTGTGGCAATTACAGACTAATAAAGGGACTAAGCCAAAAAGAAAATGAATGACGAATGAATGAATGAATAAATAAATAATAATAATAAAATAAAAATAAGGTAATAATCTTTACACACAGATGCCGCGTAAGTGGCCTTTTTTAATTTAGAGATGGTACATTTGAATTGCCTCTGCCATTTCTTCCCCCACCTCAAACCTGAAAGTTAAAGAGAGAACTATATTCTTTGAATAAAACTATTGAGCTATAAAGGGAAAAAACGCAGAAGAAATTTGCCATTATATTAATTTTAGCACAGCTGCCAGTCATTTTCACATTCGTTTTTCAGTTAGGGATTAATATTAAAGTAGCCTAGTAAAAATGTCTATACTATAATATTATAATTTGTTATATCCATTATTATTATTATTATTATTATTAAAGCTATACAATTGACAAAACGCAGAGCCCTTAAAAAATTTGCTTTCATTTTGACATAGCTAAAGCACACGTTTAAAGTTATGTAAAAAAACATCCCATTCTACAGCAGCAGTCAAGTTAGGACACTTAAAAATGCCTTTTGCGTTTGCAGATGATCGACCTGCGAAGTTATGTTTACAGTGTTATAAAAGAAAAAGGTAGGCTATTTAGTGCGTGTGGATTTACCGTAGACAGGCTTTCTGTTTGGCTAATGCCTAAAAATGTAAGTAAGTAACACATTAATTTTAGCAACTATTTTTAAATGGCATTTAAATTTTAAATTCATTTTTTTTATTTAATTTAACATTTAAATATAATTTAATTTAAAACATTTATTTTTTCCTCGCTGATTTTGGTTGGGTAATAAAGCATGATGACTCAGATATGATCTAGTTTAGCTTGCATGTGTGGGCATATTTTGACGTCTTTACCTAAAACTTTAAACATTTATAATATTTAAAATAAAACGGAAAGAAATAAGGAGACTAACATAATTTAAAACACTTATTTGGTGCTTAAACCACCTTCAGAAAGTTTTGCCAGCTGTGGTAGAGCGCAACTGAGGCTCCACTGGAATGTAGCAGATGTGTTAAAACTTGGTATTATTTATTAATATGTTATTAATGTGTTTTTGTGTTCCTCGTCTTGTACGTCGCCGTGTTATTGTGCGTCAACGTCACGTTTATCTGTCCTTAAGCGCGCATATAGTCAAACATTTCTGCTCGACATCGGTAGAAACAAACTTCACAAGTTAAACTCCGCGGACACTGATGAGCTGCAAGATTTCGGCTTGCTCCGGATGCGTACCCATCCTCCGACCCCCACCTCACCACCTCGCCCACAATGGAGGCGCTTCAAGCGGCTCGAGAGGAAGCAGAAGAGGGGTAAGCGCGGGGGTATCCGAACAAGGCTAGCGGCTAACCCCCACAAACCCGCAATCCCCTCCATCATTCTAGCGAATGTACGCTCGCTAGACAACAAACTGGACTACATCCGTCTACTTCGTTCATCACATAGGATTGTAAAGGACTGTTGTGCTTTTGTGTTTACGGAAACTGCACATTAGTGAGCAGCAGACAGCCCACCCCGATGCTTTTCTCATCCTGGCAGGGGACTTTAACCATGCAGACCTAAAGAGTGTGTTTCCAAAAATACAACAACACATAGACTTTCCAACACGGGGCAATAACACAATGGACTTTGTTTATACCACACAGAGAGGAGCTTACAAAGCCTTCCCCCTCCCCCACCTTGGTGGACCACTTAACTGTCATGCTAATGCCTGCTTACAGACCGATAGTTAAAGTCACCAAACCGGTTTGCAAGGAGATACAAGTGTGGCCAGAAGGTTCTTCAGAGGCTTTACAAGACTGCTTCAATACCACAGACTGGGATATGTTCAAACAGGCTGCCACTCAAAAGAGCAAGAGCACCAGCCCCAATCATGTACACCTTCTACAGAGGCACTATTGAGAGCATCCTGACCAGCTGCATCACTGTGTGGTATGGAACCTTGGATTTTCTGCAGGAAAACACTTCAATGCATAGTGAGAACAGCTGAGAAGATCGTTGGTGTCTCTCTCCCCTCCCTTCAGGACATTTACAGCACACGTACACATAACAGCAGATGCCACCCACCCAATGCACAACTTCTTCAGTCTGCTGCAATCACACACACACACACACACACACACACACACACACACACACACACACACACACACACACACACACACACACATATTAATTTATATATATATATTTGGTTGACAATAAATAAATAAAAGAAAGAATTAATGAATGAATTCTACAGTCTGCTTGTGCCTTTATGTTTATAGAGTTACTGGAGACATCCAGTAAGACACAGTCAAATATTCAGTCCAAATGCACTGGAGAGACCTGAAACATGTTAATTTTTCCTTATTGGCTATATGACATTTAGATGTTGCATATTATTCTGTGGTCTTAAGAAAAGTGTTAAGTATTTCAGCACATAAGAGCAAATATAGCTTATAGCCCATTTCGTTGCGCTCGGCAGCGTTTCACTAATAAAGCTCTTCATGTAAATTTCATTTTTCAATTTTAGCACGTCATATAAAAATATCGCCCTTGCGCCCTCATTTATGATATCCTGCCGCCGGGCCTGCTATAGCGAAACTTTATTGTTTGAGAAGAAACAAAAACGGAAACTGTGCATGAAAACCTGGCTGGGAAGACGGCGATAACATGAATTTTCTGTTCTTCAACGAGAAAAAAAAATCGCAGACACGACACAATGACGGCGTTAATTATACAACGCAGTGTTTACGATCATATTAACAACTAACATTAATATCAATAACTCCTCTGGCTTTAGACTTTACCTTTTAGAGCTTGTTCTTGTCGGCGCAATATAAGTTTATTGCATGTATAGCTACGAATCAGATTATGAAGAATGATTAAGAGCATGCTTTTCCTTTATTTCATCCTTTCCGTAAGGTGTTTTATTTATTTATTTATTTATTTATAATTTTTTTAAATAATGATGACAATATTCACTGTCTAAGCATTCCTCGGTATACTACCAACAAATTACGCCCCTGTACCCAAGTAGCCTACCTAAGTTAATTTACATTTCATGTAAAAAATAAGAAATCAAAAAAGACCAAAGTATTATGCTAAATATCCGTACAAACGAACATGTTTGTTGTTTAACTTTCGTTGATAAAACAACACAATACAGCCTATAATAATGAAGGCTAGTTAAATAGAAATAACTTTAACTGTTTGAAACAGTAAACGTTACATTTTAGAAACTTCACAAATACTAATCAATAATAATATAAATAGTAACGAAGAACAAAAATATTAGCCTAGGCTTGTAACAACATAAGTCAGATGTTGAAAAACCTGGCTGGGAAGACGGCGATAACATGAATTTTCTGTTCTTCAACGAGAAAATAAAATCGCAGACACGGCACAATGACGGCGTTAATTATACAACGCAGTGTTTACGATCATATTAACAACTAACATTAATATCAATAACTCCTCTGGCTTTAGACTTTACCTTTTAGAGCTTGTTCTTGTCGGCGCAATATAAGTTTATTGCATCTATAGCTACGAATCAGATTATGAAGAATGATTAAGAGCATGCTTTTCCTTTATTTCATCCTTTCCGTAAGGTTTATTTATTTATTTATTTATTTATTTATTTATTTATTTATTTATAATTTTTTAAATAATGATGACAATATTCACTGTCTAAGCATTCCTCGGTATACTACCAACAAATTACGCCCCTGTACCCAAGTAGCCTACCTAAGTTAATTTACATTTCATGTAAAAATTAAGAAATCAAAAAAGACAAAAGTATTATGCTAAATATCCGTACAAACGAACATGTTTGTTGTTTAACTTTCGTTGATAAAACAACACAATACAGCCTATAATAATGAAGGCTAGTTAAATAGAAATAACTTTAACTGCTTGAAACAGTAAACGTTACATTTTAGAAACTTCACAAATACTAATCAATAATAATATAAATAGTAACGAAGAACAAAAATATTAGCCTAGGCTTGTAACAACATAAGTCAGATGTTGAAAAAAAAAACTGCGTCTCTCCGCCTTTTGTTTTCTATTCATATTTTAAATTCTTTGCCAGAAAAACTAACATGTTGACTTTGTTCGGTTTAAGCGGAGACTTATTTGAGATTACAATGTTTCCAGCAGCACTGAGACGTGTGCCTGTAGCGCATGCACATACTGTGGCAAAGAGGGTATCTTGCTCCGCCGCCTGCATTTCTCGGAAACCAGCTCTACATCGCGGAGCGGCGCGTTCTCAACTACCAAATATGCTGCTCCATTTCTCATCAACGTCTACTATTTATCAGTTTCTCTTTTGTATTTGGCCATTTTTGAAAAGGCCTCTCTGCCATACCTGGCTGGACTAGCTGGGCATTTGCGTTCAGTAGATGACACCGGAGCTGGCTCCGCATTCCATGGGCTGGGTGACATGACCGCAGCTCTGGAGGTTCGACGTGTTTGTCCATTTAACACTTATTTTTATAAACAAGCCCAACAAATAGCTTCATCCTAATTATTGATTCGCCTTTCTCGTTCGCCACGAATCCAAAATGTTTCCAGATCGGCGCTGAGCGAGCATAAGCAGAGCGTAAAACACTGGCTGCAGTCAGTAAACAATTTAACAGATGCCCCGTCTGCAGCCAAACTTCAAAAATGTATAAAGCATATTTTAATCGTTTAACTGATACCATTCATCGGTTACAAACGTGCCCTTTCGGTTATTGCTTAATCGGTTATTTTGAGCATCCCCAACTAAACCGCATGTGAAAGCTCTATTTTTTTTCTCTCACGGCCGCACGCCGGAGATCCGGCATGGTGCCGGAATACTTTAAGCCCTGGTAAGATCATGTTTATTACTAAGAAAACTAAATCAAAATTATATTTTAATTGAACACATCTGATCACATAAGGTACGCACAGAAAAGTCTGTTTAGTGTTGTGGAAAGGCAAAGCTGAATATCTGTGGTTAAACTGCCACCCAGCGGTCAAAAGCTGCTGGCGCACCAAGTACCGCTGTCGCCGCGGTATGAATGGCGCCATAAGGAACACATTGAAGTAGTAACATCTGTACACACACACACACAAACACATACATGCGTGCGCACATATTTGTACCAGATTTTGCCAGCTCACATTGTTTTTCTTCAGTTGAATAATTCATCTGTACATGTTAATCCACTGAAAAAATACATGGCTTTGGTTATCGTCAATATAAGTTTAACCATTTGCTTCTGCTTATGTAGTGGCAGTTCTTCTGTTGACGTCAACCTGAAGGTTTCTGTAGCAGCTACATATTTATACTCTCTGTTAAATATGATATTGAATTAATCTAGTCTCTCTCTGACGACTCTTCACTCTTCTGAATCTATTACTTGTTCTCAGGTAAAGTGTTTTAGCTGAGTGCAAAGATAAGTTAAGTGCTAAGATAAGATAAGTTCTGCACATCTGACTGATTACTTTACCTTTATTTCCTATATTGTATAAACTTATACGGTACACTTTTATAATGGGCATTATTGATTATTAAAACTGATATTCAGCAAAACAGAGGGTGTGCTTCATATTTTTCACTGAAAATGAAAGGAGGCAGTGATGTTATAGGCCATTTTGAGGGATGTAAACAATAACAATGATCCTGGCTTATTTCCTGTTTTACATTTTAAATTTCCATAACTTATGTGAGTCCAAAAAGTTCCACATATTGATAAATAATGTTATGATAGCTGTTATAACATCAAATTATGATTTTATGGTTTTATTATAAATATGCACACAGTGAAGATGACGCTCATATAAATATGCAGCTACACGACGTCTCAACATTATTAGTGTCTGTAAGGCAGTGTTGGGCAGTAGCGTCGCTGCTACTAGCTTAACTACATTTCTCAGTAGCGTGGCGGTAGCGTCGCTACTTTATAAATCCAATAGCTTTTCAGTAGCGAAGCTATTTTATTAGTCAAGTAGTGCAGTAGCGTCCACTCAAGCTACATTTACCGATCACGGATCAATAGTGACAGCACCAACATTCACAGAGCAGTGAGGCTAGTGTCTAGCTGATGAAGGTAAATCCATATGAAGGTGAGAGTGACGATTTCTTCTTCTTTCTGTTTTATGATGGTCAACAAAAAACTTTTTGGTTCATTACTGCCACCTCTCGCTCTGGTCGGTGACGTCGCAAATCAATCATTGGGCTGACACCAGAAGCTTACTTCATGGAAAGATGACTGAGGGGGAGGAGTTACTGTAGTAAAGGCTAAAGTATACCACGGTAATTACTATTGTTTCCTGATAGTTATTAATGATTCTACAATATGTAAGTTAGTGTAATTAAATGCTTATTGGTAAATATTTCCCTTTACTATAGATTACTATAGTATTTAAATGCGTAACAGCTGGTTTTATTGGACTTTTTGTTTTTGCTGTTATATACTATAATTTGTTCCTGTTTGGTACAATATTATTGACAGTAAATAACTGAACTGAACTACTCTGCCCTATATGATTCATTGACAGTTTTATTGATCACTCAGATATAAATGATAATTTAAATTGATTCGATTTAAAAATGAAAATTGTAAAAAAAGCTTAAATGTAGCTAAGGTACTTCTGCAAAGTAGCTTTCAGCTTAGCTTGCTATATTTCCCAGGGGGTAGCTTTTAGTGAAGTTAAGCTAAATTTTAAGTAGTGTTGCTAATAGTGTAGCTCACTACATTTTCATGTAGCTTGCCCAACACTGCTGTTAAGCTAACAGCAAAATGAAAACAGGCAGTTCCTTATATCATGTTTTCATTGTATTGTTAAGATGTGGGGTGATGTGAATGAGCTTATAAAGAAGCTCCCCCTGAAGATTTACCCAGCGTGTCCTCTGGAGTTTGTTTTCCATATCAAACTTGCAAAGTCTGAACTTAAGGAAAGGATGCAGGACTGAACTGTGTGCACTTGATATTGAGACAAAGCCCCAATCAGAGAGGTGAATGTCTGCAGCCACTCCTCCATTTCAGATGTCTCAGTTTTCCCCCATCCACACTGACACGGATCTGCAGCATTTAAAAACCAAAACAGCCTCTTCAGCGTTTCCAAAATGCTCCATTTTCAGGGCTGTAAAACTCCAGGGTAGTGTGTACAGAAGGCGAAACCGCTTATGCGTTTTAAAACTAAAATCTATGAGTGTAAACGGGGCCTAACTCTCTGAAATTAACCAGGTTTTTGATCTTAGTTGTGGCGTTTTAGTGACTGTTGCTTTAAATTCAAATGAGCTTGTGCTCTTTTCAGAAGAGGGCGGAGCTACAAATGCACACGTGTCAGCATAGTGGCACAGTAGACTTGTTGTGTATCTATCACTTCACTATGACTGTGGACACACTACACTACACTACACACACTTCTGTCCACACAGAAGTGTTTTGACTGAATGGAACTGGGCTGCGGTGGCACAGTGGGTAGCACATTCGCCTCACAGCAAGAAGGTCGTTGGTTCGAGTCCCAGGGCTGGCGTTTCTATGTGGAGTTTGCATGTTCTCCCGGTGTTGGTGTGGGTTTCCTCCGAGTGCTCCGGTTTCCCCCACAGTCCAAACACATGCGCTATAGGGGAATTCATCAACTAAACTGGCCAGCTGGTTCATTCCGCTGTGGCAACCCCTGATTAAAGGGACCAAGCCGTAAAGAAAATGAATGAATGAATGAACTGAACCACTTCAAATCATCAGATGAGCCATAATCATTCAGAGCCAAATCATAACCATTCAATAAATTCACATTTATTCAGCTTCATGTTGACTTTAGGAAGGTTCCTACACTGATTTTCTAAGTCAGAGCCCTGGACTCTCTATCGCCCCCTTCAGTCCGCTTCATTACTCCTCCATCCTCTGATCAAACACACACAGCTTTGAAGCGTTTTGGCTCCTTCTCCATGATTTACAGCAGAGCTTCAAGAACTCGTTTCATGTTTTCATCAGAAAGAGTGTGTTGAAGATCACAGTGTTGTGAATTACAGAGTCAAGGTGTTTTTACGCAGACACACACACACACACACACACACTCTTGATCCACACACACACTACAAACAATCCCACGGCTGTAATTATGCATAAATGCCGTGGTCTAGAAGATGATTATATCATGTTCTCTGCATATATGTGCTGGAATTCACCTCATGATGCTTTTCTGTGAGTGCTTTGAGTGTTTCTTTATATTAATGTTGATGTCTGATGACATTTGGCCGATTGTAATTCTGTCAGGATTTATTCATACTAAAAGAGAGATTTTTGTGTGCATTTGTGTGTGTTCATTAGTGTTTGTGTGTGTGTTCATGAGTGTACACTACCTGATAGAAGTCTTGTTGTCAATCCCAGTTGTAAGAGCTACAAATAATAACATGACTTCTAGTTGATCATCTGTTAAAGTGTCAGAAGGTGGATTTCTCTGCTGAATCATCTGTTGATCTGCATCAATCATCACCAATACTGCATAAGACCTACTGGAACCAGCATGGACCAAGATTGTTATAGAAATCAGTCAAGTTTGGTGAAGGAGACATCATGGATTGGGGTTATATTCAGTATGGGGGCGTGCGAGAGATCTGCAGAGTGGATGATCAACATCAACAGCCTGAGGTATCAAGACATTTGTGCTGCCCATTACATTACAAACCACAGGAGAGGGCAAATTCTCCAGCAGGATAGCGCTCCTCATACTTCAGCCTCCACATCAAAGTTCCTGAAAGGAAAGAAGGTCAATATGCTCCAGGATTGGCCAGCCCAGTCACCAGACATGAACATTATTGAGCACGTCTGGGGTAAGATGAAGGAGGAGGCGTTGAAGATGAACACAAAGACTCTTAATGAACTCTGGGAGTCCTGCAAGAAGGCTTTCTTCACCATTCCTGATGACTTTATTAATCAGTGATTTGAGTCATGTCAGAGATGTATGGATGCAGTCCTCCAAGCTCATGATGGAGTCAGACACAATATTCATTCTGTTTCCACTGCAGCATGAGCACATATTCTATACTGGACATTATTGAAGGTTCAGTGAGCAGACTTTAGTCTAAGCAGAGTCAGACCTTACTGTCCTAATCAAATCATTAATAATCAAGACATGATCAGATTATATTGTGCTCAAATAAGCATCATCTAGAGGCCTTTACCTTTCATATAAGACACTTCTGATACACAATCATCAACTAGAAGTCCAGTTATTATTAGCTGTTCCTAAAACTTGGGTAGGCGATGAGACTTTTGTCAGGTAGTGCATGTCTGTGCGTGTATGAGTGTGTGTGCATAAATGGGTGTGTGTTTATGCAGGAGTATATGAGTGTGTCCCTGAATGTGTGTGTGTGTGTGTAGTATACTGTGCAGTCCGTACATTACAAAAATCTGTGGGAAGTCTAAATAAAGTTACTTTGTGTGTGTGTGTGTGTGTGTGTGTTTGTGAATGTGTGTGTTTCTCACCATGTACGGCTCTTGTCCAGCTTGGCACTGTGGGCAGGGTTGGCAGCTGCTGGTTGTGTGATTGTAAAACTCATTTTCTCCACAGCTCGAGTATTCAGCACTTACTGTAGACATGCTGGACACCTACACACACACACACACACACACACACACACACACACACACACAGAAAATGTCATTTTAAATCTCAGTCTTATACTTCTCAGAGCACTCGTATATGTATATACACACACACACACACACACACACACACACACACACACACACACACAGAAAATGTCATTTTAAATCTCAGTCTTATACTTCTCAGAGCACTCGTATATGTATATACACACACACACACACACACACACACACACACACACACACACACAGCTCCTGTATCATCCATCATTTCTTCTATAGATGATTTGTTATTCTGTGTTTTTAAGTTTTGACTTATTAAATAATCATTAGTATCATTATCATAAGCATTATTAAACTGAAGCAGTTCAGCTGCTGTGACACAATCTACACTGTAAACGTGCTACAGAAGTAAAGATGAACTCAATTTATCATTAGTCATTATTTATTTCATCTAATTAAATACAATTTAGTATGGCACGGTGGCTCAGTGGTTAGCACTTTGGCCTCATAGCATGAAGGTTGCTGGTTCGAGTCTCAGCTGGGTCAGCTGGTGTTTCTGTGTGGAGTTTGCATGTTCTCCCTGTGTTGGTGTGGGTTTCCTCCGGGTGCTCCGGTTTCCCCCACAGTCCAAACACATGTGCTATAGGAGAACTGATCAACTAAACTGACCGTAGTGTATGAGTGAGTGTGCATGGGTGTTTCTCAGTACTGGGTTTCAGCTGGAAGAGCATCCGCTGTGTAAAACAAATACTGGAATAGTTGTCGGTTCATTCCACTGTGGCGACCCCTGATGAATAAGGGACTAAGCTGAAGGAAAATGAATGAGTTTGATTGGTATTTTGTTTTATTTTTATTAATTTAGATAATTTCTTATTTATTCAATGCAGACTTATTTATTGTACTGTATTGTAGTTATTGTTGTTCTTCCTATTGAGTGTGAGTGTGTGTGTGTGTGTGTCTGTTTTTATGTATTTTAATTACAGGATGCAGTTGGACGACTGAATTTCCTTGGGGATCAATAAATTCTCAGACCAACACTATCTGAAGTGTTTCTCACAGCAGTGTTCAGTATGTCAGTCGCTTTAAGAGATGACTTCACGTTAATTACTGCATTAAAAGCACGGCGGGTGTGTGAGTGCAGGATGATGTCATCAATATTTTCCATAACCGTAAATTAGTGTGTGTGTGTGTGTGTGTGTGTGTGTGTGTGTCTGCTGCTGGTGAGTGCTGTCTGTGTTTATGATCTAGGAAATGAATATCAGCGGTCGAGCGTTCCTCATGTCTTCAGATGCCTGTGTGTGTGTCTCCGAGACTGAATACACACACACACACACACACACACACAACAACAACCTCTTCCGGGTGGGAGTGTGTAAGCGTGTAATTTATGTGTGTGTGTGAAAGTTAAAGTGGAGGGGCAGAAGTGTTTCTCATGCTGGTGTTTTTATTGTTGTGATTAATCACGGTGTCATCATTAAACTGAGCTGAGAATGAAGAATGAGTGTATTGATTTACTGTATATACAGCAGGTGTTCAGAGGACTGTAGATGCATTAAACAAACTATCATGAAGTACAAGACGTCACTCTTGATGATAAAGGCTCATTAGTAAATGTTAATTAATGCATTAGAATCAGCCAGCGGATTAGAGTTATGTGTGAACGTTCATTTAACAAAGAGCTGAATGGGAGTGTGTGAGAGTGGGTGTGCATTTGTGCAGGCGTGTGTGTGTGCGCACGTATGGGTGTGTGTATGTGTTTGTGCAAGTTGGTGTGTACGAGCATGCATGTGTGTGCGCATGCATTTTTTTGTGCGTGTTTGTGCGTACGTTTTTGCATGTGTTTGTGTGTTTTTGCATGTGTTTGTGTGAGCGTGTGTGCGTATGTGTGTGTGTGTGTGTGCATGCACATGTTTGTGTGTACGTTTTTGCGTGTTTTTGTGTGTGCGTTTGTCCGAGCGTTTGTGCGTACGTGTATGTGTGTGTGTGTGTGTGCATGCACGTGTTTGTGCATGTGTTTGTGTGTTTTTGCATGTGTTTGTGTGTGCGTTTGTGTGAATGTGTGTGCGTACGTGTATGTGTGTGTGTACATGCACATGTTTGTGCATGTGTTTTTGTGCATGTGTGTGTGCGTTGCTGCGCATTTGTGTGCCTGCATTTGGGTGTGCGTGCATTTATGCAGACGCGTGTGTGTGTGTGTGTGTGCGCGTGTACGAGCATACATGTGTGTGCATTTTTTGAATTCATTTGTGTGAGCGTGTGTGTGTTTGTGTGTGTGCGCGCGCATGGGTGTGTGTATGTGTTTGTGCGAGTGGGTGTGTGTCTGTGTTTGTGCGAGTGGGTGTGTGTGTGTACGAGCGTGCATGTGTGCACATGCATTTTTTGCATTTGAGTGTGTGTTGGTGGGTTCGTGCATGTGTGTGTTTTTGCATGCGTTTTTGACAGCGTGTGCGTGCATGCATATGTTTGTGCGTACGTTTTTGTGCGTGTTTGTGTGAGCGTGTGTGTGTGTGCGTATGTGCATGCACATGTTTGTGCATGTGTTTTTGCGTGTGTGTGAGTGGTCGCGCATGTGTGTGCCTGCGTTCCGGTGTGCATCTCTGCATGTGTGCATTTATGCAGGCGTGTGTATGTGTGTGCATTTTTTGCATGCGTTTGTGCGAGTGTGTGTGTGCGAGTGTGTGTGTGTGTGCGCATTTGTGCAAGAGTGTGCATGTACGAGCATACATGTGTGTGTACGTGCATATTTTGAATGCTTTTGTGTGAGCGTGTGTGTGTGGATTCGTGTGTGTTTGTGCATACATATGTTTGTGCATGCGTTTTTGTGTGCGTTTGTGCATGTGTGTGTGTGTGTGTGTGTGTGCGTTTTTGCGTGCGTTTGTGCGTGCACGTGTATGTGTGTGCGTTTTTGCATGTGTTTGTGTGTGTGTGCGTTTCTCTTCAACAAATGCTCAATTGACACTCATAGCTAAATGATAATAATAACAATAATAATAATAATAGTGTGGATCACAGAGATCTCCTGAGCGGAGCGTCTCCCGCAGGTAAGCTGTGGTTTCATCATGTCACGGCGCTCTGGAAGTGCAGTAAAAGCCTGTCATTAAACGCTGCTCTCTCTGAGAAATGCAGGTCTGGGCCTGGAGCCAGACAGATTCAGTGCTGTGAACATGAAGACGAGACGCTTTCAGACGCAGATTAACTGCAGCTCAAAGACGGCTTTGTAGTCGCTTCTACACGTCTCCTGCTAAATCTCCTGTAAAGCGCTGTGATCTGGGCTAGGGGTGGGCGAGCTGGTGAAAAACAGCACATCACCATTGTTTTTTTAGCCATCTCAGATCTTTGAGGACAACAAACGCGTCCTACACACACACACACACACACACACACACACACACACACACACACACACTTCACTGAACATGTACAGGTGAAGTCAGAATTATGGGCACACTTTATTTTAATGTACAGTTCACACTATAAAGTAACAAAGCCTACTAAACTACTAATGAAGTCGTTCTTCAGTCTCTAGGCCAGGACCAACAGACTGAAGGACAGCTTCATCCATCAGGCTGTCAGGAAGCTGAACTCTCTCCGGGCTCTAAACCCATCCCCTCCCTCTCACCTTTGGACACACATTTGAGTAACATTGGACTGCTAGTTACCTCACACTACCTCCCTGTATACTATTAAGACAGTCACTTAAGTCACATTAAACATAAGTATCATGTTTGCAAGCTTTTTTGCACCATATACTGTTTTGCATCTGCACAACTTTGGTTTGCACTCCTTCCTGTATGCCCTTAAGTGTTCTTGTATTGTTTACAATTTTTTTTACTAATATTTTTAGATTAGATTATATGTGTAATTGTGTTTATTGTAATTTATTTTTACAATTCTACTATTTGTAATAATATCATATGTTAGGCACATAGGGTCTGAGAGTAATGCAATTTCTATTCTCTGTGTGTCCTGTACATGTGGTTGGATTGACAATAAAGCTGACTTTGACTGGTTTATTAGTAGTTCGTAAGGTAGAAATTGGGTTGAGGTTTTGGGTAGGATTAGAGATTTGGAATAAGATTATACTTTATAAGCACTAATAACAGTTCATTTCTTAATAATAGGCAGGTAATTAGTCAGTAGTCAGTGGTGTGAATTGTTGCTTAAACTAAAGTGTTAGCAGAATTATGAGACCTGTTAAATGTCAATTCTTTTAGATCTGAAGTTTAAAGGAGAAGATTTTTTCTGTGTACATTTTTAAACAGTCTCTAATAACTGATGTCTTTTCTCTTTATGATGACAGCACATATTAGACTAGATCAGGGGTCACCAAACTTGTTCCTGGAGGGCTGGTGTCCTGCAGATTTTAGCTCCAACCCTAATCAAACACAGCTGAACAAGATAATCAAGGTCTTACAAGGTATACTTGAAACATCCAGGCAGGTGTCTTGAGGCAAGTTGGAGCTAAACCCTGCGTGGACACCGGCCCTCCAGGACCGAGATTGGTGACCCCTGGACTAGATATTCTTCAAGACACTAGTATTCAGCTTAAATTAACATTTAAAAGCTTAACTAAGGTAATTAGGTGAGTTATTTTACAACTCCAAATCAGAAAAAGTTCAAGTAAAAAGCGGTGATTTCTAAATTGACTTTGACTTGTGTCTGATTGCAGACAAAACAACAAACAGTATTTAATGTGTTCTATGTGGTTTATAATGTTTTATTTTGTTAAATATACACATATTCCAATCTTGGTTCTTACAGCACACTTCAAAAAAAGCTGAAATATTTCATATTTTATCTAGACAATGCAAAACCACATTATAAGATACAGATACTGGACTGGCCTGCCTGCAGTCCTGACCTGTCTCCAATTGAGAATGTGTGGAGCATTTTGAAGGGTAGAATGCGACAACAAAGACCCCATACTGTTGCCCACCTCAAGACTGGTTTGCAGGAGGAATGGGACAGAATTACAGCTAAAACACTTCATCACTTGCTGTCTTCATTCGCTAAACGTCTGTAAGTGTTGTGTACAAGAACGGCAACATTACACAGTGATAAATGCTTTACTGATACAACTTATTCTTAAATGTGTTGCAGGAACCAAAACTGGAAAATAAGTTGATTTAAAAAGCCACAAGGAACACATGAAATAATGTTTGTTGTATGGTCTGCAGTGAAACACAGGTCAAAGTACATTTAGAAATCATCAAATTTTCACTTGTGTTTTCCACACGGCCCCAATGTTTTCTGATTTAGGGTTTTAGAACTGTGATTTGTCATGTAGACTATCAAAAACAAATCTATTGTTTAAGGTTAATATGTTTTTACTCATCTGCTTACACCAGGGGTGAGGCCAGACGTGTTAAAGTGAGTGGACTATGGTGAAATCGTGGACCTCAGTGCCTACTTTTAAAGTAAGTGTATGATAACTAGTTTCTTATATTGATGATCTCTGATGATATAGTCATTGATTTACCGGGATGGGAGCTCAGATTTTTGAGAATCTATTAATTGCAATAATGATTCATTTGCTTCAAATGATCCGACATCATTGACTTTGTCATGAGGAAGGTTTTTACTGATGCTGAACTGATTTATTAAGGGATTGTTTATCATTTATTTATACTCCTGCCTCAGTCAAATCCAGCCCAAAACAAAAGCGCTCATCACTTGGACAGTTCCATTGGTGCCCAATGGAGGAGGACTTTAAATTTCACTTCATTTGGACTCATTATTTCTGAAAACAAGACAATATATGTTGTTAAAGATTTATTTTTGGCCTTTATTAAGTGGATAGGAGAGTATTTCAGACAGGAAACAAAGTGGGAGAGAGAAGGGGGTGAGGACGGGGAAATGTCCTCGAGCCAGGATTCAATCTCAGGATGCACTGAAGTGCTACTGCACCATATGTCAGTGTGCTAACCACTAGGCTATTGCGCCGACCACAAGATGATATCTGTAGTTTGTCTTGAATTAAAGGTACATGTACAACCCCCTGCTATAACTGTGGTTTAGTGTTTGTGGGACTGACCAGCAGAAAATGCAGGAGGAAAGATGGCATCCGTCCTCCTCTATGACCCATGGTGTCGTCTTCCAGCTGAGGATCTGAAAAAAACCCCACCACAACTCTTAATTTGCTGGACTTATGAATGCATGAGTGGATTAAAGCATGCATGTGTTGGACAGAGGGAAGCAAACATCATTTTTTCACTGGTGATGAGCTTAGTGAACGTGCACAATCACTCCCTGACAGTAGATGGCGCTTAATGAAGCTGATACACGGTGGCGCTGCGCAGCTGTGTTGTGTATTAATGGCATCGTCTTTTTTTCTCGTGTTTAGCGTTGTCTACTACAGCACACAAACACCTTGATAAAGGCGAAAGAAGATCACGTGATCTGCAGTGTGTGTGTGTGTGTGTGTGTGTGTGTTCGGCTGGAGTGTTTGATGCTTATGTGAATGAATGCATGTGGCAAACAGAGAGAGTGAATGAGAGTTAAATTATTCAACAAACAGTGAGGGGAAATAATCAATGCATGCATCAAACAACAAGTGAATGCGTGTGATCTATCCATCAAGCAGAATGCATGCCTGCGTCAAACAGTGAGAGAAAGAATGCATCCATACATCATACATACTGAGAGAACGTGTGCATGCATCAAACATTCATTCATTCATTCAACTTAGTCCCTTTATTAATCAGGGAAATATATATATATATATATATATATATATATATATATATATATATATATATATATATATATATATTATATTTATATATTTATTCACAGCAGAATGAACCGCCAACTATTCCAGCATATGTTTTACACAGCGGATGCCCTTCCAGCTGCAACCCAGCACTGGAAAACACCCATACACACTCATACACACACACACACTCATACACTACAGCCAGTTTAGTTGATCAGTTCCCCTATAGTGCATGTGTTTGGACTGTGGGGGAAACTGGAGCGCCCAGAGGAAACCCACACCAACACGGGGAGAACATGCAAACTCCACACAGAAACACCAACTGACCCAGCTGGGACTCGAACCAGTGACCATCTTGCTGTGAGGCCACAGTGCTGACCACTGAGCCACTGTGTCGCCTTGCATCAAACAGAGCAAGCCAATATACTGTATGCATGCATGAGTGGCTGTTCTTATGGCCATTGTGTGTGTGTGTGTGTGTGTGTGTGTGTGTGTGTGTGTGTTAGTCCAGCAGCATGCAGAGAGATTAGTTTTAAAGTGCATGATTAAAAACACACTCTCTGCGCTGCTGATTTATGAGCTCTAAATGAGACGTCGTACGAGGAGGAAGAGAAGAAAAACATCCTGATGATGAAACACGACACAAACAGCAGAAGAAATGCAGAGCGTCCTGCTGCCGCTGGTGTGTGTGTGAGTGTGTGTGTGTGTATATCACAGTCTGATCATAGTCAGTCTGATCTGTATGCTCTAGACTGTTCTCGCTGCATTTGTTTTGTTCACAGATGTGTGTGTGTGTGTGTGTGTGAGTGTGTGTATATCATAGTCTGATCTGTATGCTCTAGACTGTTGTCAGGATCACACTCACGCTCTCAGTCAACAGTGTTTAACAGCAGCGCTGCAGACGAATCCTTTAACATGTGCTATACATCCTTTAACACGCTCTCAGGAGTCTTCCATTCTCCAGCTCATAAAGTGTGTTTGTGCAATAGACACTGCTGGAACGCTGCATTTGTTTTGTTCACAGATGTGTGTGTGTGTGTGTGTGTGTGTGTGTGTGTGTGTGTGTGTGTGTGTGTGTGTGTGATGTTAGTGAGGTTGTGACCCACTAATGTGTGTGACCCGCAGAGGTGCATGTGTGTGTGTGTGTGTGTTATAAGGGCAGAAATGTTATTCGAAGCGTCCCGCATGAGCCGAAACACTCGCTCCCTCATGATGTTGAGAAAACACACACACACACACACACACACTGATATCTCTAACATCTCACAGAACTGACAATAACACAACACATCCTTATCAATATCTGCACAACACTGATCACATGTCAGACGGGCTCCACCGGCTCAGTTACACACTTGCGCTCATAAACACACACACACACACACACAGGCATATATAAAAAACATTCACACATACATACTTGCACTATACACACTTGTGCATACACACACACATACACACACACACAAACATACACAAATACATACATACATACATGCACTACACACACACACATTTATACACACTTGTGCATACAAACACACACACAAACATACATAAATGCACTACACACACACACACACACAGACACACACGCACACATATAAAAACATTCACACACACACACACACACAAACATACATGCACCACACACACACACACAAAAACATTCACACATACACACTTGCATTACACATTTATACACAATTGTGCAAACACACACACACACACATGCACTACACACACACTCTCTTTCTCTCACACACACATACACATATATATATTCTTGTGCATACACACACACACTCACAAAACATTCACAAATACAAACTTGCACCACACACACACATACACACACACACACATTCATTCATTCAAAAACATCCACACATATACAGTATACATGTCTCCCCTTTCTTTCTCTTTTTTCTCACACACACACACACGCTCACACACATTCATACATACTTGTACACACACACACACTCTCTCTCTCCCTCTCTCTCTCTCTGTCACACACACACTCTCTTCCTCTCTCTCTTCTTCTCTTTCTCTCACACACACACACTCACACACATTCATACATACTTGCACACACACACACACACACACACACACGCTCTGTTTCCTCTCTGCCTGGGCTTGCCTCTGTTTGAAAGTCGACCGCAGACTCGCCGCCCCGGGTTATTAATCTTCTAACGAGCGCCTAATCTAAGATAAATACACACAGTGTCATTATCCTCATCATTAGATCTGTCTTCTGGAGGAGGAGGAGGACACCGTTACTGCCAGACACCCGTCCGGCGCTAATACAACGTTACAGCAACGCTCCTCCATGCAGTAAAATCATTGAACATGCTGAGAACACTGCAGTACATCATCCCACTGACATGATGGAGGAAAACACTTCTCAGAACATTAGAGGAACTGAAGAGCTCAGAAAACACCGTCACATTCAGATTTCTGCCCTAATCACTACTCAAGTTAACATTGCTCACTATTTACTCTCCCTCAAGTCTACATATTGTATAATATTGCAAACATCATGTAAAAAGAAGTATATTAGGTCTCCTTTAAAGCTCAACCCAGAGCTAAAAAAAACCCTAATGGGCGGAGTCAAGACAAGAGCGCAAAATGACAACAGCCAATCAGAGTCAGAGTATCTGCTGAGGTTTTCACTCATTCATAGAGTGTTAAAGACTAAACTTTTGCACATCGACACCAAGAATTAGAATTGATTAGTTATAATATATATTTTAGCAGTTTACATTAAGCTAATCATTAAGCTTATAGAAATGGCATTTTCTATTGGCAGTATTTAACAATATTTTTCCAGTATCGTGCAGCTCTACTGAGGGGGCGAATTATACATTGATGTTTGGGGGTCAGATCAAGTCAAACACACTAGTTACTCAAAAACAGCCTAGTAACTGGTCAGTAATACCCTAGTAACCACTCAAAAATAAAGTAACCCTCAGAACACCTTAGTAACTTCTCACAAATACCCTCATAACCATTCAGATCACCCTAGCAACCGCAGAACACCCCAGTAACCCTCAGAAAAATTCTAGGAACTGCTCAAAAACACCCTTGTAACCACTCAGACCCCCCTAGTAACTATTTAGAAATACCCTAGTAACCACTCATATCACCCTTGTCACCACTCAGATCACCCTAGTAACCCTCAGAACATTGTGATAACTCAAAAATACCCTAGTAACCACTCAGATCACCTTTGTAACCCTTCAGAACACCTTAGTAACCGCTCAAAAATACCCTAGTAACCCTCAGAACACCCTAGTAACCATTCACAAATACCCTAGTAACACTCAAAACGCTATAGTAACTGCTCGAAAAAAACCCTAGTAACCCCTCAACATCAGCCTAGCAATCCTCAGAACACCCTGGTAACCTCTCAAAAATGCCCTAGTAACCACTCAGATCACCCTAATAACGACTCAGATCACCCTAGTAACCCTCAGAACACCCTAGTAACAGTTCACAAATACCCTAGTAACACTCAAAACGCCATAGTAACTGCTCAAAAAACCCTAGTAACCCCTCAAGATCAGCCTAGCAACCCTCAGAACACCCTAGTAACCTCTCAAAAATGCCCTAGTAATCACTCATATCACCCTAGTAACTGTCAAAACACCCTAGTAACTGCTCACAAATACCATAGTAACCACTAAGAATCACCCTAGTAACTTCAGAAATAACCTAGTAACCACTCAATCACCATAGTAACCACTCAGATCACTTTAGTAACCATCAAAACACCCTATCAACCCTCAGAACACCCTAGTAACCACTGAAAATGCCCTAGTAATCGCTTATATCACCCTAGTAACCCTCAAAACACCCTAGTAACTGCTCACAAATACCATAGCAACCACTCAAATCACCCTAATAATCCTCAGAACATTGTAGTAACCACTCAAAAATACCCAAGTAACCACTCAGATCACCCTTGTAACCCTTCAGAACACCTTAGTAACCACTCAAAAATACCATAGTAACCACTCAGGTCACCCTAGTAACCCTCAGAACATTGTAGTAACCACTCAAAAATAACCTAGTAACCACCCATCACCCTAGTAAGCCTAAAAACACCCTACTAATGCTCAGAACACCCTAGTAAACCCCAGAACACCATAATAACTGCTCAGAAATATCATATTAACCACTCAGATCACCCTAGTAACCCATCAGAACCCCTTAGTAACCACTCAAAAATACCCTAGTAACCCTCAGATCACCCTTGTAACCATCAGAACACCCTAGTAACTGCTCACAAATACCCTAGTAACCCTCAGAACACCCTAGTAACCTTAAAAAATACCCTAATAACCACTCAGATCACCCTAGTAACCACTCAGACTACCCTAGTAACCCTCAGAACACCCTAGTAACCTCTCAAAAATACCCTAGTAACCACTCAGATCACCCTAATAACGACTCAGATCACCCTGGTAACCCTCAGAACACCCTAGTAATCTCTCAAAAATACCTTAGTAACCACTCAGATCACCCTAATAACGACTCAGATCACCTTGGTAACCCTCAGAACACCCTAGTAATCTCTCAAAAATACCCTAGTAACACTCAGATCACCCTGGTAACCCTAAGAACACCCTAGTAATCTCTCAAAAATACCCTAGTAACCACTCAGATCACCCTAATAACAGCTGAAACACATCACAGTAACCACTCTGATCGCCCTAGTAACCCTCAAAACACCCTAGTAACCCTCAAAACACCCTAGTACCCCCAGGTCACCCTAGTAACCCTTATAACACACTAGTAACCACTCACAAATACCTTAGCAACCACTCACATCATCCTAGCAACCCTCAAAACACCATAGTAACCATCAGAATACCCTAGTAACGCTCAGAACACCATAATAAGCACTCAATATATACCACCATACATCTTGTTTTGGTGTCTTCCAGGGGGATCACTTGTTAATTAGGGGTGTTCATTAGTGTTAATTAGGTGAGTCAGACCCCCCCCCCCCCCCACCTCATACCTAGCCCTACTGAACACACACACACGCACACACACACACACACACACATAGTGTGAGCTCTACTGTCAGCACAGGGACTGGTGGGAAAACCCCGTCTGTCAGAGCCTCATCAGTCCTGCTGTTCATTTACAAACGGAAGCGGCAGAGGAATAATCCCATAATATCAGCATGTGCCAAACTCTCAATCCAGCAGAGATCAACACATCACTTATTAGCCTACAGGAGTCAGAATCTGCCTATATCTCAGAGAATACACCCTGCGGCTGTGTGTATGATATAGTTCAGCAATGGCACACATGTGAGAGGGGGATTTTCCTCAACATCAGCAAATGGGATTTAGATTTTATGCAAGAGTTCAATATACACGCTCATATTGAGGGAGTTACGGTTTAGAAATAAATAAAGTTGATGTTGTGTCTAGAGCTCGTTAAAGTTGGTCCTCAGTTGGCCGTACAGTGCTGTGCAGAGGTAAAACAGGAAAAAGGAAAATATTAATAATAATATAAATAGAGGGCGGCATGGTGGCTCAGTGGTTAGCAAGTGGCCTCAGTGGCCTCACAGTAAGAAGGTCACTGGTTCGAGTCCCGGCTGGGTCAGTTGGTGTTTCTGTGTGGAGTTTGCATGTTCTCCCCGTGTTGGTGTGGGTTTCCTCCGGGTGCTCCGGTTTCCCCCACAGTCCAAACACATGCGCTATAGGGGAACTGATGAACTAAATTGGCCGTAGTGTGTGTGTGTGTGTGTGTGTGTGTGTGTGTGTGTGTGTGTGTGTGTGTGTGTGTGTGTGTGTGAATCAAGGTTATTATAGTTAACAGTAACAAATGAAAACTAGAATAGAAAAATGATTGTCGATTACTGAAATAAAAATATAAACGAGAGTTATTTAAAAACTAGAACTGACTGAAACTGTATTGTGTTCATACTAAACTAACTGAAACTAACTCAAATCATAGCAGAAACCGCCTTCATTTTCGTCTTTGTAAAGTATTCAGTACAGAAGCCTTTTAGAAGAGAATCTATTATATATTATAGAGCTGGTCAATCCTCGCTGTTGCTCCCGCGACAAAAACAATGAGTGGACCTGACAGCAGCAGGGTGACAGTGTTAAATACGACCCGAGCAGACACTTAAAAGTGTTAATGTTACACATTTGTGTCCAATAATGGGTTTTATTTCTGTATTAGTGATCCTGATCATGAACGAATCAATCTTTTTAACTGGATCTTCTAAGTGAATCAGTTGAACTAGTTCGCCAAATCAAACTGAATCATTTGATTCGTGTCTCCAGTAAGCACTTATCCACAAACTAGGGCTCTGCAATTAATTAAAGATTCAGTTTCGATTTTGGCTTCTAACGATTATGAAAACATTAATGGAGATAAACGATTATTGCATCATATACCGCCCCCTTTCCAGCTGTACACATTTGTTGCTCTGCAAATCTTTACTAAAACATGACTAAAAGCATGAACTTTTGAAGCAGGGATGTGCATCGTTACCTGATGAACATTCGAATCATTCATGTTTTTAAAAGCACAAACGAGAGCGCATGCTGTTGTGTGTGTGTGTGTGTGTGTGTGCTCAGCCTCAGAGACCAGCAAAGCACACACATCTAAAGTCATCTTAATCTGAGCGCTTTAATGGTCAAATGTGTGTCAGAGCGCGGTGTTGAGTGATTATTCATATTAACTCTCATTTGTGTAATAAACAAACCAGTTGAAAATCAAAGACATGAGAAAGAGAAACCATATCAGAGCCGCACTGCTCTTAAAGAGACAGCGCACAATATTCCTGCTGCCCACTGTCTTTATCAGTAATCAAACAACCAAAGGAGAAAATCCCTCACTGCTCTTGACTGAAGGACTGCTGGAGCTGTAATTAAAGTGTTTTTCTTACAGTGAAGATGCTTAAAGCTCAGTTTGTTTCATATTTTTATTCTATTGTATTTATTTCCCTTATTTACAGGGAGGAAAATAACTGAATATATACAGTTAAAGTCAGAATTATTCGCCCTCCTGAATTATTAGCGACCCTTTTCCTTCAATTTCTGTTAAATGGAGAGATGATTTATTTCAGCACATTTCTAAACATAATAGTGTTAATAACTCATTTCTAATCACTGATTTCTTTTATCTTTACTATGATGACGACATAATACTTTGAATACTTGTATTTTGAAGAATATCTGATTAAAGTGTGATTCAAAGGCTTAATTAGGGTAATTAGGCAAGTCATATATGTATAACAGTAGTTTCTTTTGCAGACAATAAGAAATATATATTGCTTAAAGGGGCTAATAATATAGACCTTAAAATAGGTTTCAGAATATTTAAACCTGCTTTTATTCTAGCTGAAATGAAACAAATAAGACTTTTCCAGAAGATAAAATATTAGAGGAAATACTGTGAGAAATTCCTGAATCTGTTAAACATCATTTGGGAAAATTGATTAAAAAAAAATAAAGAATTCACAGAAGGGCGAATAATTTTGACTTTAACTGATAATCGTTTTGAATAATTGTGATTACAATTATGTCCAAAATAATCGTGATGATGATTTTTCCCATAATCGAGCAGCCCAAGCACAAACAGGGCTTCATTTCACCTCTAAAATCAGCACCTCATTTTATGGACCCCCCTCCTCACATGGCTCTTCACTTTCTTCCACGACTCTACAAACATCTTCACTTTCGTCCGCCAATCCCCTCGGTTCAGTTTCACCCGCGATAACCCATCCCCGACCCTCCCTCGCTCTTCACTTTCGTCCATAACCCCGCCAACCCCGTCCGACACCGCCATCTCCTCTGGTAACATGCCGGATCGGTTATCCCGATCTGTTCCGGGATCTCGCTATTAAGCACTGCCCACAAAGACTTGCTTAACGTGCCTGATAGCCCTCTGACTCGAAATTACCCACTATATACTGAGTTATTCAGTTATTAGAACAGTACACAGAGATCAGATTGGAGAGCAGGTTAACTCATAATAATGCATGTGTGATTCAGTGAAGCGAACACAAACAGTACAGGACAGCCTGCTGTGACTGAACTCAACTTGAACAACTGCAGCGCGGGTAAACCGAGGGCTTACTGAGAGGATCTGGTGAAGTTTATTTCATAACAGAGAGTCCTAATGGAGTTTAAATAAGTCAGTCATGCTTCAGTCGGGTTGTGGAACTTAATTTGAAGAAACTGTTCAGATCATGCTGATGTTTAACTGACTGATATTAGGATTGCTGAATACTTATTTCTGATATGCTGAGCCCAAACCTGGGAGGATTGTCATGACAGATCCGGATCTGTGTATCTAACCCCAGAGCAGCCTTGCACACATATTGAACGGTACTTAGGCCTGCTATCTTGTGGGCTCTTCTATTTGAATTTGGGGATGGATAGATGAGAGTGATCATGTGTCCTCTGAATACAGGCTTCAAAAATATACCTTTGGTTGAGTTATTATTCAATATTCTGATGATTTTGTATTTTGCACCTAACAAATTTATAAATAAAAAAAATAATTAATACTGAAAGTAATAAAACCTAAACTAAAACTAAGAAATTTTAAATATAAAACCTAATAAAACTAGTAGATCTGCCTCTAAAAACTGATTAAAAATGACTGAATTTTAAAACAAAAAGTCAAAAGTAAATCAAAACTAAAACTAATGAAAAATACAAAACTAGAACCTTGGTGTGAATGTGTGTATGGGTGTTTCCCAGTACTGGGTTGCAGCTGAATTGGGCATCCGCTGTGTAAAACATATGCTGGAATAGATGGCGGTTCATTCCGCTGTGGCGACCCATAAAATAGAGACTAATGAAAATGAATGAATGAATAATATAAATAGATAAAAGCAAAGATCCTCAGACATTATTTACATTTAATATATATATATATATTTAGCTTTGATTGTGTGTCATTATTGTCATTATGTAAGCTGGAGCAGATTATTTGTGTGTCCCAGAGCAAAACTTTGTTTCCCGGATGAATGAATCAGTTTTTAAATGAATCGTTTGAGTTAGTGACTCATTTCTAAAGACAGTCGGTTGCTATGTTCCTGTTTGAATCAGTTGAATCAGCAGATTGATTGAGTAAATGATTCAGTGAATCACTGATTGAGACAGTGACTTTAATGTCATATCTGGTCAGTTTTTACAATATAGCACTGTAGCTGTCAAATAACTGTAAAACTGACAATTAAACAACTTCAAACTTCCAGCAGAGAACGTGAATCAAAACAAGTTCATATTAAGCGAGTCACATTTTATACTCATTTTCTGTTTTGCCGATGAAAGTAGTTCAAAGAAACCCGTAAGAGATTATATGTGACTTAATTGTGCTTTTCCTGAATGAATGAATCAGTTTCTGAATGAATCATTTGAGTCAGTGATTCAGTGATTCATTTATGACGGTCAGTTGCTATGTTTCTATTTGAATCAGTTGAATGAACAGACTGATTGAGTGAATGATTCAGTGAATCACTCCTTATATCCAGGGTTATCCACATCCACATATACAGAGAGAGAGAGAGAGAGACCGAATCGCACATGCTCACATGCACTCACACATTTACACACACACCCAGACTCAAACACACACACACACACACACACACACACACACACACACACACGATCACGCATACGTGTTTTGCTATACTTGTGAGGGCCATGACCCAGCAGCATGTTGTGAGGACCCCCCTTTCTGTTAATGCTAGGAAAATAAAAAAAATAGTAGTGCCACTAGAGGGGAGCAGACAACCAGGAAATCACTTTAAATCTGTAAAAACACCATGTTCACAGAAATGGTGAGGTCGGGAGAGGAGTTGCGAGGACCGCACTGTTACTAGGCAGATTTCAGTTTGACGGTTATGGGTAGCGCTTATTAAAAGTGATCAGAGATGCTGATTTTAGTCCAAATAACACTTTTAATCACTGAATAATTAGTTTGATTATCATTTTAATTACTCAAACGGTTCAAAATGCGGATATATTTTGTTAATAGCCTGCTGATTTCATATGATTGGATAATATAGTCTCGACTAAGGAAACTCTGCTATATCACACAATGGCCATTTTATTAGGTCGGTCATGGTCATAGACACCCATTTCTATTTTTGTGTGTCCATAAACACGAACCCTGACAACATTTGGTTGATTTAAGAAATGAACTTACTATAATGAGTGATGAAACGGATCGAGGTTGATTCCATCCACACAGATCTTTCTCTACAGAACGCACGTGAGCTGCGGGTTAACTGTAATTCATTCATCATGGAGGAATGACGTCTGTCCATCTCGCGTTCATCTGAACTGCTGCGTAAACTGAGTAAGAGAGCAAATGACGAATCCATGCGCGCCGCAGCACTTCAGGAGTATCGACTCACTGCAAACTGATGATTCACTAAATGATGATTCAGTAAACAATGATTCTTTAGTCGCGTTTGACTAAAGAAAGTCAGTCATGATGACACTTGCTCCATGCGAACACCTTATAAAGCAGGCTAATAATAATAATACTTGTTATATATTTTTTTCCAGAGATTTGTCAGCTGTTTACTGCTGCATGTTTTCATATTTATTTTTTTACAGTAGATATTGCTTTTAATGCATGTTGAATGACAGTATAGATGATAAATAACTCATAATTGTTTAAAAACAATATTTGGTTACACTTTATTTTAAGGTGTCCTTGTTACAGCATTATTATACATTTAAATACCAAGTAATAGTAATTAACTACATGCACTTACTATATAGTTAGGATTATGGTTGGCGTACATGTAACATTTGTAACAAGGACACCTTAAAATAAAGTGTTACCCAATAATTGTTTGTTAATCTGTTGATATCTTCAGGGTACTTTCAAAACAACATTTTTATTAAATTCTCTAACCGGCTTATATTATGATAAAGAATAGCAGCTGAATTAAAATCTGTGATATGAGCCGCACTGAGTTTGAGCAGTTGGAACAGAAAACAAGACAAAAAAACTGCAGTTAAAGTTTAAACTGATGATAAAAAACCACTCTAATCTCAGACATGGTCTTGGTCACAAGTTTATTTTAGTTTTAGCAGTTGAGTGAAATACCAACTTAGATAAAAAGTATAGATAAACAAAACCGGTTATTTGACAAGCACCACATTACAAGCTCCAAAATGAGAAATCAGAGAACATGGTAATTTATTTATAACAGAAATATTTTATTTAATAAAAAAATCGACACAGAATACCTGTCAAAAACAGGTTCACAAGCCCAACATCTAACAACATAGTCAGCTCTAAAAGTACACATCTGGATGGCAAAACTAAAGGAAGAAAAGCGTAAAGTTTTGTTTGTTGTGCAGAATAAAGAGTCAGAAAATCAGGATGAATTTAAGAGGGAGAGAGGATAGTTAAAGGTTACTTTACTTCTTTAAAGAACAGAAATTTATCAATCAGTTTCTTCTTTGTGATTGGATTACATTGTAAACATGATTTTTGACATCTCTCCAGCCCCTGGTTTGAAGCACTGGTTCTTTCTGTAGGCACTTTAATGAAAGTTCCTGGGAAAGACAAATGTTTAGTGTTATGCAGGTCCCTTGCTGTCGCCAAACCACTTTTTTTCAGCATCACTCCAGGGAATGTTCGTTCTGCCTGGAAGAACCTACAGAAAAGAATCAGAAAAGCACATGATTCCATCAGTCATAAGTAAACATGTATATTAAGTAAGTATGACTTTGCTGGAGGGATAATAACAATAAAATCACTATGTATACATCTATTATAGTCCTTGTGTATTGCATTATTTTACATGTGAACTGAACAACACCTAAACTGAAGAATGTAGTAATATAGTAGTAGTAGTAAGAGCAGTAATATCAGTGGAGGCAGTGGTAGATATTTTAGCATCAGTAGCAGCTTTCGTAGCTTTTAGAAAATTATATGAGTGTAGTAAAGATGACAGAGAGACAATCATTTCAATTTCTATGAGGGTTCATGTTTTTGCTTTATGAGCATATATTTTAAATATTGATGTAGTACACATCACAAAAAGTCTAAATAATAGGGATCCTAAAACTAATCCATAAAATTGATAATAGGGGTGTGACGATAACTGCATCACTGCCTTACCGCCATAATGAGATGTCAACCGCGGTGATGTGGCTATTACCGTCATCACCGCCCATTTTAGTTTAGTATTTATTTTTGCTTGTGAATCTTTCAGGATTGTATAGAAAAACAGAATAAACTAAATAAAAGGAATAAAAGGCCTGACCTGAGTATTTTCCACTTAAATTACAAATTTAGATTACAAAACGAAATCACTGAATCCTTTTTAAAACCAGCATAGGCTGTTTTTATTTTAAGCTTATTTTAATAAAGCAGACCTACTAACTCAAATCAATCGCTCCACAGAAAATAAGCATTTTAACGCACCGCTGTAATTTCTATATCCCAATCCCTTTATCAACATGTTTAATAAAAGGCATTATTTTAAAGATTATAACCTGAGAATATGATTTACCTCAGCGCTGCACTTTTCTCCTTCACCCTCGCGCTGAGTTCAGGTGACGGAGTGTTGTGAAGTAGTTAAACTCTCAAACTGGCACAGGATTATCAGTATATTAATATAGGCTTTGCTAAAATGCTGGTCAAATGTAGGTCTTTTTTCACAGCTATAAACAGACGCGCATGCTGCGACCACGGTGATGAGGCAACAATCGCATATATTTTGACTTATTTAAAGGGCACCTATGGTAAAAAATCTACTTTTCAAGCTGTTTAGACAGCCATATGTGCATGTATGGTGTATAGAGCGTCATATTGGGGTGATATAAACACACCCAGTGCTTTTTTTTCAATTTAACAACATAAAAAACGGTGGACCAATTGGAGCGGTGTTCAAACCGACTGCAACTTTACATTGGAGCGGTCCCCCCACCCACCAAAATTGATTGACAGGCGCGTCATCATATCCTCAGTTTGTTGATTCACGTCCGCCATTTTCAGCGTGAGTCGAAGCGATATCACTAAAGGAACACGCTAGCTCTATTTTTAGATGCAAGGCTCATTGGGCTCAACACAAGATCAATATTCTCCACATTATCGCTCTAATCGGAATTATTGGTTGTATCTTTAGGTAGGTTTGCAAACATGTGTACTTCTTATTGAGTCTACCTTATACTTCAGCCATTTGCATTTCTCACGATCCCAGAAGCTCCCTGTGATCTTAACTAGCATGCGTTTTACAATTCTAATCATAGGTTTCTATCAGGGTACACTCAAGTCGACGGCTGGGTGCCGCGGACCGCTGCAGAAACCTATGTTTAGAATTCAAAAATGCATGGCGCGACGATTCGGAACACTTGATGTTTCTGCCGCGCCACAGAGAGTGTCTGGTGTGCCGTGTCGCAGCTTCGAGCGGCTCATCCGGTGCCTCAGTCAAAGTTAATTCAGTGTGCGTGGTTATTAGTTTCTGTGTACAAGCTCGGCACTTGAAACTAGCACACAGTTGGCTGTAAAACTGTACAAAGACACAAATGATTTTGTACTCTCTGCTTGGTCTGTGTCAGAGTTGTACATGTACGACTGAATGCTGATTCTCTCCTCTCAGTCTGCCTCTGTTGCAAACACAGAGCGGGTGAGCTCATGGCCCCGCCCCCTTGTTACGTTGGGCGGGAAGCCGAAACTAATTTACATGTGAAGCAACACACCCCTAAATCAGTGAGCTGTGGACACGCCCCCAACATGACACTTTTTAACACATTATAATAAAACAATCTGAATTGTGTTTTGAACTGAACCTAAACTGGCACACTCAGAAGAGCCAGAATATTAATATTAAATCATAAAAAAAGAGGTAAACTATGTGCCCTTTAAAGTAGGCTATAGGCTATATAATAATTTTGTGTAAAGACATTTATAAAAATATGTAGCTAATATATCACAGGGGTTTGTGTAGCAGCAATTAGAATGGAGCATAATTAAATCCTTTTCTCCCGTGGAGCGAAACAAACACTACACAGTTGTGTAGCGGATGGGGACGCACAAGAATATACAATTCAGATATTTTTGTTGGAAGAAAAATATTCTTTGAACGAATTTTGTTTTGTACAATTTGTATCTTAGTTTTTGTGGGTTAGTTATTTACAAAATAAACATGAATAACTAATAAACTTTGAGGTGAAGCGATGTGCCTCAGGGTCCGCTATATGCCGCGGCTAAAACACAAACTGGTCTGTTAAATACAATCGTAATATAAATAAAATAAAAGTGAAATATTCAGTTTGGAATATTGAATCTTTGTTAACTGTATCAAAAATAAAAGAGCAGCCTATATTAACACTCTTTATGACAAACATCCATTGATCGATCAGTTTTGCTTTAGTTTAATCAGAGTTTGAACTTTCTGATATTTTAGGCAAAGTGGTCTGCATAACCAATGATTGAACTTATCCACCTGCGACCCACCCATAATTAAACATCATGTAGGCGAGCTGGCTTTTTGATTACCTGAACCGTGTATTAACGGCTGCACCAGCATAACAGAGATCTGCGTATTAATAGCAGCACCAGCAGATATAAGAGAGTTTGTTTCATAACAGCGTTTTATGCTTTATAAATATCCAATATTAAGAGAGTGACTCCATAAGGTACATAACCTGCGCACACTTGATTATTACTTGAATGTGTAAAGTCATGGACGCATCTCACAGCGCAAAGCATAACTTATCCTTTATATGTTCATGCTTAATATGTCTTGATGAGGTCTATCTATTGAAAGGGTTACCTACAATGGAGTATATATAGGCTATATATGAGCTACATAGCAGGGACGTTAAGGTTGTATGTAACCCTTTCAGTAGATAGGCCCTGAGGCACATCGCTTCACCTCAAAGTTTATTAGTTATTATTGTTTATTTTGTAGATTACTGACCGACAAAAACTAAGATACAAATTGTACAAAACGAAATGCGTTAATTGTAAAAAATATATGAATTGAAACACAACTGTGCAGTGTTTGTTTCGCTCCTCTGGAAAAAAGGATAATGCTCCACTGTAATTGCTGCTAAACAAACCCCTGTGATATATTAGCTACATTTAAAAAAAAAAGTCTTTACACACAATTATTATAGCATATAGCCTACTTTAAATAAGTCAACATATATGCGATTGTTGCCTCATCACCGTGGTCACAGCTCGCGCTTCTGTATAGCTTCTGTAAAAAAATACCCACATTTGACCAGCATTTTAGCAAAGCCTATATTAATATACTGATATTCCTGTGCCAGTTTGACACTGTAAATTAAACTGAGGAGAGTTTAACTACTTCACAACACTCCGTCACCTGAACTCAGCACGAGGGTGAAGGAGAAAAGTGCAGCGCTGAGGTAAAATCATATTCTCAAGTCATAATCTTTAAAATAATGACTTGCATTAAACATGTTGATAAAGGGACTGGGATATAGAAATTACAGCGTTAAAACTGCTTATTTTCAGTGGAGCGATTTTATTTATATATATATATATATATATATATATGTGTGTGTGTGTGCGGGTAACCGACATACCGCATGATTTCTTGCTTCAACACTGCGATAACAGAAAATCCGTTACCGTCACAGCCTTAATTGATAATCATTGATAGACATTTGTTGTCAATTAATGGTATTATCAATTAGTTGGAGTGTGACAACAAAATAACTCAAAATGCTGAAGAGTTGAGATCAACCAGCATGAGGATAAAGTGTGCATCCTAGAGACTTTAAATTAGTTAATAAGGTAACCTAAAATGTAACTGTAACCTTAAAGTTATTCTATTATTATTGAAGTATCGGATCAGGTTTCGGTAGATACTCGAAATCAAAGGACTCTGACTCGAGGGCAAAAATACCGGACCGGGACATCCCTAATCTGTATAGAAAAAGTTCATCAATTATCTGAATAACATAGCTAACAATCTTACCATTTCCATTACCAGTCTTAGACGTTCTGTTTTCTTTGGTCTGTGTGGGAGTCAGGGCTTTCTGGGTAAAGAAAAGAGACAGCTTGTGATATATAAACTAAAAACTGACTTATTAATTACTGAACTCTATAAGCCTGAAAGTCTAAGCTGTATATAATCAAACTGCAAACCATCCAAGTTGGAATAATATGCCTCGTCATGCTCACGTCTACATTTCTGCCTTCTAGATAACTCTGTAACACAAGAAAATAAACATCAGATTATCACAAGTTATATCTGTATAGAAAAAGGTCATTAATTATCTGAATAACTACATTATTCAGATCCCTTTTTTCTGTTTATGTGTTTATGAGCTTGATTGCATATATATATATATATATATATATATATATATATATATATATATATATATATATATATATATATATATATATACACATACATACATATTTGATAGTAGAGAATGCGCCGCTTCGCGGTGTAGAGAAACCTGCTTTCCGAGAAATAATGGCGGCGGAATAATGAAGCAAGATACTAGGGATGTGAACCTACACTGGTCCTAGGTTCAGTTCTGTTATGATTATCATGCCATTGATTTGGTTCAATTCGATGTCTCGGTGCATTGACGATGCTTTCCATACATAATTAGATTTTTTCTTCACAACACAAGATTTTTTTTAATTAAAATCTATAAATATATTAATATTTATATTTGATTTGTAATACAGTTTTGTTCTTAAATACAGCAGTCAGATATATGAACTGTACCCTTAATTTGATCTGCTCAAGAAAACACTCTTTCTGAATGTATCAAACAAAACTCCAGTACATGCACAGAAGACAGCATGAGCATTTATAGCAAATAAACTAATGTAAACATTATCCCGCTTGCTTTTTGAGCGCTGTCAATTGAGGTCTTACACCTTTATGATTGGTCATTGCCTTCACCCGCTCAACAGAAAGGGCTGCGACCTCAACGAAAAAAAGTTCTGTTATTACCGTGAAAATTGGTTAGGCATGGATAACACGCAACTCAATAGGCACAACTTTTATTGTAATTTTAAATGTAAAAATAAAATGTATGTTATGCTATCATAAGTGGGGTTTTTTTCGTGAAATTGTCCGGTTGGCATTTGTAAAAAAATAATAATAATAAAAAATTAGGCTATTAGGCCTACTTGTGATTTTATTTATCTAGTTAGCCTATTTAATAACTTGTTTTCAGGTTACATTTTCATTTGAAGGCAATACGCTTACAAGTAAAAAACAAACAAACAAAGATATTCTAACTGTATTAAAGCCATCAAAATAGGTCTACATTATATTTTCAAATCCACATCACGCACTATATACCTATTTCACTTTATAACACTGCAAACTTGACTTCGCAGGCTGATCATCTTTAAAGATATTTTAAGTGTCCTAACTTGAGACTGCTGCCTCATAATGGGATGTTTCTTTACACAACCGTTAAAGTGCACTTTAGCAATGTCAAAATTAAAGCAAACATTCAAAAGGGTTCTGCGTTTTGTCAACTGTATAGCTTAATTGTAATAATAATGAATATAATAAATGATAATATTATTTATAGTGTAGACTACTGAGGGACTGTGCAGTGTCCGACTAAACCTTTTTATTTCTAACTAAAAAACATAAAATGACTGGCAGCTGCGTCCCTGCTGAAATTTATTTAACAACAAATTTTTTTAGCGTTTCTTTCCATTTAGAGCTCAAGAGAGTTTTATTTTAAGATTTGATTAACCAAAACATGAAATGAATTAGGCTGTTGGCCTTCATGAAATCCACTAGTCCAGTTTTCTCCTGTGTGAAATTAGAGAGCACCTCCGCCGCCGCGTGCACATTTTAAAGGCTATATACCCCCCCCCCCCCCCCCCACCACCGGCAGTTGTTGGTGATTTCCCACCCCGGTAGTAAAAAATTGTCACCGTCACAGCCCTAGGTTTATTGCGCAGTCTGTTTCAGGTTCTCAAAATAGGTTGTTTTCACATGACGTCATTGCTGACACGTGACTCAGATGGAGGGCAGGAAGTGGTTCTTCATAAGATTCGCTACCAGAACATTAAAATATTTGTTTTATGTTGTTTCTAATAGTTTAAAGTGGCTAATATAAAGAAATGCCGAACAGCTTTTATAGACTTTCAAAAGCTTTTGCTCATAAAGTGGTAAAAGTTCAAGAAATGTAAAAAAGGTGGCGTGTGATAAACATTTACTCAACACATCTATGTGTACAAACTTTTTTTGAACGCTATAATTCGTAACAGCACCAATAAAGATTATATACAGGCCTAGCTGTGTGTATAAATATATTAATGTGTTATATAAAATCAGATACAAACACCAGCACACTTATACAATATCAAAGAAAAGATAAATAACGTACTCTGCCATGTAATCGCTGTAATGAAATCTCTGGCTTGTTTTGCATTAATCCAAGTCTTTACTGGCGTTTGGCAGAATAAACACCTGTTACATTAAGGTCTATATGCGCAGAAGCGGTGAATGTTTGTTAATGGTAAGTTCACTGGACAAAACTAGACGATTATTATTGTGGAGCACTTTACCTCCTTACAAAAATAAATAAATAATAATGTAGACTATGCGTCCATGCTTTTGTCTGCTTTCATCTGTTATTTTGTGATGTCTGGAAGATCCACATGGGGAAAACTATAGTAATTTATAATAAAAGATGTTTTTGAACCACGTAGTAAAGTGTATAATGTGTAGAACTCTTATTGAACAATGAATGCTAGCGAAGGTAATGAATTCTACCAAATACTGTAGCATAGTAAACTAATAAACTGTAATACTGCTGCATTGTGATCGTGTATGATTATAGCGTAGAGAAGAGAAGCCTCTTAAATAATTTGTTTATTACTACAGTAGTCTTCCCACAGCAACAATTACTATGACAGTTTAATTAATTAAAGTATTTATTTTTTCATGTGATATAATAGCTTATACACTGTCTACTGCCTCGATGACAGGCAAACATATTTTAGTTGAGTACAAAACTCGGCCCTCTTCATGATATAAGTATCATGCCCAACATATGTGCTTATTTTCTATTTATATCTTATACAGAAAGATAGAAATATGGTATAAATCACAAAAATACACTTTCCTCTATGACTCCCATTCAGTTTTTAGTTCCTGCCCTCCATCTAAATTTTGTGCGTCACCAGAACCAAATGATTGAAAACAACCTTCAGCAATGTGCCAACAATACACCTTAACACACCTCTATTTTGGACCAGAACACCCATGAGTCCACAAAGTAGCGCACATGGATTTACTATTTAAACAACGTGGTGCAAAACAGAAAGTATGGGAGTATGATAGGGCCCACAGAGTTAATCTGTTACCTGCTCATCATGATCATCTCTCTAAGCCTGGCCAGGGTGGTGATGCTCTCTCAGTCTCTTTCTGTCTTGAACTTTCTCTGATATCTGTATGAATATATAGTGTTAGACACTCAATAACAATCATATTGTGTCCATTACTTATCAAACACTCAGTTCACGAGTTCACACTGACAGATATTTGACTAAATAGAATATGCATATTTGGTGTGCTGTCCGGGGAGAGCGCTCGGGAAGACACCCTAACTCGTGTTATTTCCCTTATCAGGATAGAGAGAGTTAGGGTCCGAGCGCAGTGTCTAGCCCGGCTTCAGAATGCTCCCCAAAGATGCAATTTATAGAAGGACAGCAACCAGACAGATATCATGGTCTCTCCCAAAATGCTAGCCTTGAAAATTTGGAGGGGTGCTGTACCGCATTGGGAAAGAGTGAAAAATGGCTCCGGTGGGTGCAGTGATGCAGATGTGACTCCTTGGGAGCTGTTAATGCTTGGCAGTGATGAAATGTAAATGTGTACTCCAGAAGGAGCCGCCACTGTTGAGGCAGTAATCTGCAGTGTTGTGATATGATTTCTATATCAATATTGATTGCGTCTCTGGTGGGTGCGGTCGCTGTACTTGCAGTGGTGCATTATAATGGTGTGCGTCTCCAGTGGGAGCTGCTACTGCACTAGCAGTGCGTCTCCAGTGGGAGCTGTCACTGCACTAGCAGTGGGAACTGTCACTGCACTCGCAGTGCGTCTGCAGTGGGAGCTGTCACTGCACTCGCAGTGCGTCTCCAGTGGGAGCTGTCACTGCACTCGCAGTGCGTCTGCAGTGGGAGCTGTCACTGCACTCGCAGTGCGTCTCCAGTGGGAGCTGTCACTGCACTCGCAGTGCGTCTCCAGTGGGAGCTGTCACTGCACTCGCAGTGCGTCTCCAGTGGGAGCTGTCACTGCACTCGCAGTGCGTCTCCATTGGGAGCTGTCATTGCACTAGCAGTGCGTCTGCAGTGGGAGCTGTTACTGCACTAGCAGTGCGTCTCCAGTGGGAGCTGTCACTGCGCTAGCAGTGGTGCATAATAAGGTGTGGGATCTGTCACTGCACGCAGTGCATCTTCAGTGGGAGCTGTCACTGCACTAGCAGTGCGTCTGCAGTGGGAGCTGTTACTGCACTAGCAGTGCGTCTCCAGTGGGAGCTGTCACTGCGCTAGCAGTGGTGCATAATAAGTTGCATCTCCCGTGGGAGTGGTCACTGTGCTAACAGTGGTGCGTAATAAGGTGTGCATCAGCCGAAGGAGTGGTGCGTAATAAGGTGTGCATCTGCCGAAGGAGTGGTCAATGCGCTAGCAGTGGTGCGTAATAAGGTGTGCATCTGCCGAAGGAGTGGTCACTGCGCTAACAGTGGTGCGTAATAAGGTGTGCATCAGCCGAAGGAGTGGTCACTGCGCTAGCAGTGGTGCGTAATAAGGTGTGCATCTGCCGAAGGAGTGGTCACTGCGCTAACAGTGGTGCATAATATTAAGGTGTGCGTCTCCTGTAGGAGTGGTCACTGCGCTAACAGTGGTGCGTAATAAGGTGTGCATCTGCCGAAGGAGTGGTCACTGCGCTAACAGTGGTGCGTAATATTAAGGTGTGTGTCTCCTGTAGGAGCGGTCACTGCGCTAACAGTGGTGCGTAATAAGGTGTGCATCAGCCGAAGGAGTGGTCACTGCGCTAGCAGTGGTGCATAATATTAAGGTGTGCGTCTCCTGTAGGAGCGGTCACTGCGCTAGCAGTGGTGCGTAATAAGGTGTGCATCTGCCGAAGGAGTGGTCACTGCGCTAGCAGTGGTGCATAATATTAAGGTGTGCGTCTCCTGTAGGAGCGGTCACTGCGCTAGCAGTGGTGCGTAATAAGGTGTGCATCTGCCGAAGGAGTGGTCACCACGCTAGCAGTGGTGCGTAATATTAAGGTGTGCGTCTCCTGTAGGAGTGGTCACTGCGCTAACAGTGGTGCGTAATAAGGTGTGCATCTGCCGAAGGAGTGGTCACTGCGCTAACAGTGGTGCGTAATAAGGTGTGCATCAGCTGAAGGAGTGGTCACTGCGCTAACAGTGGTGCGTAATATTAAGGTGTGTGTCTCCTGCAGGAGTGGTCACTGCGCTAACAGTGGTGCGTAATAAGGTGTGCATCTGCCGAAGGAGTGGTCACTGCGCTAACAGTGGTGCGTAATATTAAGGTGTGTGTCTCCTGTAGGAGCGGTCACTGCGCTAGCAGTGGTGCGTAATAAGGTGTGCATCTGCCGAAGGAGTGGTCACTGCGCTAACAGTGGTGCATAATATTAAGGTGTGCGTCTCCTGTAGGAGCGGTCACTGCGCTAACAGTGGTGCGTAATAAGGTGTGCATCTGCCGAAGGAGTGGTCACTGCGCTAACAGTGGTGTGTAATAAGGTGTGCATCAGCCGAAGGAGTGGTCACTGCGCTAGCAGTGGTGCGTAATAAGGTGTGCATCTGCCGAAGGAGTGGTCACTGCGCTAGCAGTGGTGCGTAATAAGGTGTGCATCAGCCGAAGGAGTGGTCACTGCGCTAACAGTGGTGCGTAATAAGGTGTGCATCAGCTGAAGGAATGGTCACTGCGCTAACAGTGGTGCATAATATTAAGGTGTGCGTCTCCTGTAGGAGTGGTCACTGCGCTAACAGTGGTGCGTAATAAGGTGTGCATCTGCCGAAGGAGTGGTCACTGCGCTAACAGTGGTGCGTAATATTAAGGTGTGTGTCTCCTGTAGGAGCGGTCACTGCGCTAGCAGTGGTGCGTAATAAGGTGTGCATCTGCCGAAGGAGTGGTCACTGCGCTAGCAGTGGTGCATAATATTAAGGTGTGTGTCTCCTGTAGGAGCAGTCACTCCGCTAACAGTGGTGCGTAATAAGGTGTGCATCAGCTGAAGGAGTGGTCACTGCGCTAACAGTGGTGCGTAATATTAAGGTGTGCGTCTCCTGTAGGAGTGGTCACTGCGCTAACAGTGGTGCGTAATAAGGTGTGCATCTGCCGAAGGAGTGGTCACTGCGCTAGCAGTGGTGCATAATATTAAGGTGTGTGTCTCCTGTAGGAGCGGTCACTGCGCTAGCAGTGGTGCATCATAATAAAGTGTGTGTCTCCTGTAGGAGCGGTCACTGACACTATCATTAACACTCTGCTAACACTCACCTGCTCATCATGATCATCTCTCTCAGCCTGGCCAGGGTGGTGATACTCTCTTAGTCTCTTTCTGTCTTGAACTTTCTCTGATATCTGTGTGAATATATAGTGTTAGACACTCAATAACAATCATATTAGAGCTGGGCGATATGGCAAAAAAATTATAACGATAATTTTTTTCATATCGGTCGATATTGATAATTATAATGATAAATGTAAAAATCTTCATATTTATCAATTTTATAAGATTTTAACCACACCAATCCCTTTGTGCAGCTGATTTAACACATTTTGTGAAATGTTTTAGCTGTCTGACAATTTAAATAAAATAATAAGCAAAAGAACAGTCTTAATTCAGCATTTACATTTACTGTGAAGTGTAAAAGTGATTACATTAATATTTATTAAGCACCAGGCTTATTAGGTTTTAATATGTTTAATTAACATGAGACAATCAGTGGTACATGAAACTACAACAATTTGTACCTGCTTATTTCCAGAAGGTTTTCTTTGTCCCATTATCTGTAAAACAAAACAATTACCTTTCAGCAAGATCACCACACATTATTATTAAATTACCACAGTGGTATAATTTATTCATTTATTTTAAATAGTGGCCACATGAATAGAGGTAAATTTGGTTTTATATTCGCACATTCGGACTTTCCCCTTAATAATATTATTTCATTAAAGTGTTATTTGCAAACTCTAAATAACAAAATCATATTAGCAGCAAATGACTATCAAAGTACAACATTGTTCACAGTCAAATAAACAGTGTTAATGTTGTTTAGAAGTCATACTTACATGCTAATTCTGATTAAATATTCAAAGTAACATGGTAAACAATAAAGAGACTTCTAAATGAACGAATGTGCGAATATAAAACCAACTTTACCTCTATGCCACATGAATGCATTAAATATTGCTAGTATAATAATAAATGACTTTATGGCAAATATGAATTTGTTCCATTCAGGATATTTTTGCTAATTGCTCCTACAATTTAGCCTAAATAAATTTAAAAACAGAATAAGGCATCAACTTGATAACTTTGAATTTTCATTGCACTTATTAATTTCACCACAATTATCATACCATTAATAGAAAATATATCCATGTTACAGTTTCATAGAAAATCACAAACAAATACTTTTGCAGAGTTTTCACAGCCAGGGTCACTTTTATGCTGCAAAAATTACTCGAATAATTAATTTGTCATCAAAATTGTTACCAAATTTCAGTATTAGTTGAAGCACATGTAAGGACCAACTAATGTTAACTAAGCTAATGCTAACGTTAGCTAAATGACGATCGGGAAGGCTAGACCAGACTATAAAACACCTCAGCCTTGTTTAAAGTTAATTAAAATGAATTAAACCTCACCTGTAACAGTGCTGGATCTCTTTTCCGCTGTTTCCCTCCTTGGCTTCGTCTGTCTTCGAGCACATGTCTCCTGATGTGCTTTAGCAGCCTCCGTGACATGCGTTCACGTGCCATAACTCTGATCTGTGTTAATGATCAGTTCTGAATCTGTCCCGCTCTCAGGCTCCCCTCCCCCACTCGAAACTCAAGCTCCCCTCCCCCAGCGCAGCCTCAAGTTCAAAAGTTCATGCAGCAGTCTCACCAATTAAGACTTTTACTCAGCAATATCACGACTTTTGCACTTCATTTCACTCGGCTATATGTTCATTAATTTATTAATTGAGTTAATATTGTTTTAGATTTAATATTTTATGACAATTATTTATTTATTTGTAAATAAATAATTTATCATTGCATAAATGCAGTTAAGTTACAAAATAAATTAAGGTGTACACAGTAGATATAATACATTGGATGATATGGAATAAGATATAGGCATGCATTTACTAAAAGGGGTAAACATTTAACTGATAAAGTGGTTTTAATATCTTTTTAATTAAGCACGTTATAGGTGTTCCACATCCACACACATATAGTAATGTACATACACAGCTAAAGCATAACATTATGACCACATTCAGTTTTATATCACTGTTTTACGTTATTTGTAAATTAAATTAAATGTAAGTGCACTTAAATTACTAAATAAAGTTAAGGTGTATACAGTAGATAGAATACATTGGATATATTGTATGAACTATTGGATAAATGATGAACATAACAAAGACAAAAAAGTCACTTAACCTAATTAAAAAAAATAATAATAATTTAATAACAGGAATGAACACGCAGTAACAGGAATGAATATCCAGACACTGTGGATGTTCAGCTTGCTCTGGTGATAACTGGGTTGTGTGGAGCGATGTTTGAGGGCTTCTTTTGTCTTTGATGTTATGGTACATCTCTCTCCACTTTTTGTGGCGTCTGCACTTTTCTCTCTTAGGTCATTGATCAGTTTCTTCCTGCCTGACTCTAGGTCCTTCCTGTATCTCTCCGACTCATTCATTCATTCGTTCATTTTCTTTTCGGCTTAGTCCCTTTATTAATCAGGGGTCGCCACAGAGGAATGAACCGCCAACTTATCCAGCATATGTTTTATGCAGCGGATGTACTTCCAGCCGCAACCCAGCACTGGGAAACATCCATACACACTCATTCACACTCATACACTACTGCCGATTTAGCTTATTCAATTCACCTGTACTGTGTGTCTTTGAACTGTGGAGGAAACCGGAGCACCCAGAGGAAACCCACGCCAACACGGGAAGAACATGCAAACTCCACACAGAAATGCCAACTGATCCAGCCGGGGCTTAAACCAGTGGCCTTCTTGCTGTGAGGCGATCATTCTACCCACTGCACCACCGTGACACCCTTATTCAGATTCCTTCTCTAAATATTTCTGTCTCTTCTCTGGGTCTGCATCATGTTTACAATAAAGTCGTTGCTTTTCTGCAGCACTTATAGGTGGATTGGCACTCTGCAAGTATATAATACATACATATAATACATGTGATACACTCACCGGCCACTTTATTAGGTATACCTCACTAGTACCAGGTTGGACCCCTTTTTTGCCTTTCAGAACTGCCTTAATTCTTCGTGGCATAGATTCAACAAGCTACTGGAAATATTCCTCAGAGATTTTGCTCCATATTAACATGATTTGTCGCTGCACATCCATGATGCCAATCTCCTGTTCCACCACATCCCAAAGCTGCTCTATTGGATTGAGCTCTGGTGACTGTGGAGGCCATTTGAGTACAGTGAACTCATTGTCATGTTCAAGAAACCAGTCTGAGATGATTGGTGCTTTATGACATGGTGCGTTATCCTGATGGAAGTAGCCATCAGAAGATGGAGACACTGTGGTCATAAAGGGATGGACATGGTCAGCAACAATACTCAGGTAGGCTGTGGTATTGACACCATGCTCAATTGGTACTAATGGACCCAAAGTGTGCCAAGAAAATCTCCCCCACACTATTACACCACCATCACCAGCCTGAACCGCTGATACAAGGCAGGATGGATCCATGCTTTCATGTTGTTGAGGCCAAATTCTGAGCCGACCATCCGAATGTGGCAGCAGAAATGGAGACTCATCAGACCAGGCAACGTTTCTCCAATCATCTATTGTCCAGTTTTGGTGAGCCTGTGTGAATTGTAGCCTCAGTTTCCTGTTCTTAGCTGACAGGAGCGGCACCCGGTGTGGTCTTCTGCTGCTGTAGCCCATCCGCCTCAAGGTTGGACGTGTTGTGTGTTCAGAGATGCTCTTCTGCAGACCTCGGTTGTAACGAGTGCTTATTTGAGTTTCTGTTGCCTTTCTATCAGCTGGAACCAGTCTGGCCATTCTCCTCTGACCTCTGGCATCAACAAGGCATTTGTGCCCACAGAACTGCCGCTCACTGGATATTTCCTCTTTGTCGGACCATTCTCTGTAAACCCTAGAGATGGTTGTGTGTGAAAATCCCAGTAGATCAGCAGTTTCTGAAATACTCAGAGCAGCCCGTCTGGCAGCAACAACCATGCCACGTTCAGAGTCACTTAAATCCCCTTTCTTCCCCATTCTGATGCTCACTTTGACCTGCAGCAGATCATCTTGACCATGTCTACATGCCTACATGCAGTGAGCTGCTGCCATGTGATTGGCTGATTAGAAATTTGCATTAATGAGCAGCTGGACAGGTGTACCTAATAAAGTGGCCAGTGAGTGTACATTTACAATATAAGTAATTGTAACTGAAACCTAAAAGATTCAAGTAAAGCATCTTACATTAACAATGTTTTGCATTATTATTTATGAAACAGAGAACGCATCTCACTCCTGTTACTATTACTCAGTCCTGTTATGGCTTACAGTATATGAGTAACGGGACTGAGGGTCTGAGGGTGAGTTTTCAGCATAAAATTATCAAATTCATGCTAAATAGCCACATGGCACACATGCTAATAGCATGAGGATATGGAGCAAGTTTTAGCGGTTTATCAAAGATATGTATTTTTAAAATGAATTAATAAAATGAGAAGACTTTCCCCTTTGTTCTCCCATGGCCTTTAAAAGATCTGGATGATGCAACTTCCTGTTGAAAATATGCCTTATGGAATGTCCCAAGTTAATCAAAGGGGTAAATGTGTTAGGGTAACAGTAATGAGTGAAAACCTGGCGACACAGCTAAAATGTGTATTTTATCAAAAATGTTCAGATTTATTATTATTTTTTAAATAGGAAATCATTGATTGGATATAAAACTGCATGTAAATGCAAAAAAAAAACTAATTTGGAAGGATTTTAAACAATATATTTTAGCAAATGTTAGAAGCAGGGAGTGGAGACATGCAACAGCTGCTCTTTTTAGTGTTCTACATAGTTTTTAATAATGATTTTAATTATTTATTCTAAATTTTGCAGTTTGTTAAATTTGAAGACTCTTTGATTGTTACTAAAATGCATTTTTGAGTTAATTTAATGCATTTTTATATATTTAATATTCTGGGGACATAAATGTTACCCATTCACTGGAATGTCCTGTATATTCAGTGGCCTTTCTATCAAAACCAGACGGCACGGGCCAGCGTTTACTCCCATGAGCATCAGTGAGCCTTGGCTGCCTGTGATAAGTTCGGCTTCACAACTGTTCCCTCCTTGAACAGATTTCACTAGATGACTGAACTGACCACTGCCGAAACACCTCACAAGAGCTGTAGTTTTGGAGATGCACTGACCCAGTCATCTTGCCATTACACTATGGCCCTTATTAAACTCACTCAAATCCTTACACTAGTCCATTTTCCTTTCTAACGTATCAACTTTAAAGACAAAATGTTCTCTTGCTGCCTAATATATGCCACCTGCTAAAAGGTGCCTTGAGGAAGAGATGATCAGTGTTATTCACTTCACCTGTCTGTGGTCATAATGTTGTGCTGGATCAGTGTGTACACGGTATATCACAGCCAGTCTGCTTCAACAGAACTAGCAGCCTAAACTAAGGCTCATCACCAGAGGTGGTTAGGCCTTTGCTGTAGCTGACCATCACTTGTAAAGCAGCTCGTCATTCATTTTAGAATTGCCTGAACTCTCAAGGACTCTAAATCGTCTCTTTTTCTGTCAAGTTGAGGACAGGGTTGCCAACTTTGTTGCTATGAAATATGTGACATAATTTGACTAGTGCAGCCATGCAAATTAGCATATGCACTCCATCATTGCATCATATTTACATTTACTGTTTAAAGGATACATTCTGTACTGTACATTATATAAAACATTTAAAACTAAAAGCTAAATCAGTAAAGCCTTCTCAACACCACTGCTGCTTCAATCTGTGGAGCAACCAATAAACAAGACATGGGAAATCACATACAGGACAAACCAGGCAAGCTCAACATATGGGATGTCCCGGCTAATACAGGACAGTTGGCAACCTTAGCTGAGGACACGACAACTCTACCAGTGTTTTATAATATTATATATATATATATATATATATATATATATATATATATATATATATATATATATATATATATATATAAAATTGTGATTTACTATGTTTTATATTACGGTTTTAGTGTTGTACTTTGTGAAATACTTTGATCAACCTTGATTGTTTTTAAATAAGGTTGACACAGAGCTGACATCACACCTGACTGGAAGAGTGTTTGAATGCTTTAGTTTACCTTGCATTACTCTTTTTACTCTTTTCATTTCTCTCACTGGGCACACTTCACTCTCACCCTGCAGTTTTGTACATCTTTCCTCCACACCACTTCTCTAGTGAACGGCTGTTCAGCACTAATGGTGTGCATGTACTCTATAAATCTATCTACTTTTGGTTATGTTAACCTGTAACAGTATAGACAGTCTATTTTGAGTAAACACTAGGAATGCCCAGCGCTTCAGAGCAGCTCACACAGAAGCAGCTCCTTCCCCCAAGCCTCCCTCTGAAACAAATGCTCCTTAAAAGCAGTATTCTACTTTCACTACTCCTATAGTGCCTATATTATTATCTGTTTATTATATGTACTTTAATGTATTTTATTTCAACATTTATAACACCTCTACAGCATTAGGCATTTGCACAAGTGTAAATATCATCTGTTAATATGTAAATTCAACTGTAAAACATGGTGATGTACTAAGGCTGCTGGTGACTGATGGGTTAGGGTGAAAAACATTTGATAAGTTGTAGATATTATGTATTTTCAGACGTTCAGTGAGGCTCAGGTAGAATGAGTGCAATGACATTCATAGATTCATGTTGGGATTAATGTTAATTAAGATCGTATTTAATTAATGATTAATATAAATAGATATAGATGAAACATGAAATTATACATTAAAATATCGAAACTAAACGGCGAGTGAAGTAAATCGAATCAATTTCATCACAGAATCATTAGTTGAGTTGAATTGATTTGTTTGAACAACCGATGCTTTCTAGAATGAACGGACGTCTTTACGAACGCTTAATTGATTCACTGATTCACTCGCTAGAATCATTGACGTTGATTCGCTAGAGTCATTTTAAACGAACCTTTGTTCATAATCAGGACACGGCTTTGTAAAGAGAATTTACAGAGTTTATCTTTGACTTTACTGGAAACTAAAGCGACGAAACAGCACAGTCAGCTTCTAGAGTTATAACATCAGACAAGGTAAGACACTAAACATTTCATTATTGTTCATTGAGTGTCGAGAGGTGCAGTTTTGTCACGCGATGTCATGGCGATCATATAGGAGTGCTTTCACTAATGCGGCTGATGCTCGTATGAAACTAAAGGCTTTTCAAAGGCTCCAGATAGGAATTACATTCACTTTAACATTATAAGGGTGTTATTATGGAGTCTTAATGAACAGTTTTAAAGATGTATAATTTCATATGTAATTACATTAAATCCAGCAGTAAATTAACCAAGGTTTTAATGTAGTAAACGTGTAGTAACGTGTTTATTGGCAAATTGACTTCAGTTGGTTAATTTTCGTGAGGTAGTATTACAAACATGACATTTCAGTTTGCCAACCGGTCTCATATAGTTCAGTTTAATTATTTTTTCCTCTCCCCTTCCCCCTCCATTGTGTTGTAATGGGACTGAAATGGCCAATCACAAAAATTCCCCAGCGAGGGAGCTGTCGTCCAATAGGAAAAATCCGCTCTCACTCATGCTCCTCCTCCCGAGATTTAAGATTGCAGTACACGTGTGTGACCGATGGGGGAGCTCGCGGACACAAGGCTAAACACCAAATTTCAGTTTTACTATTGCTGTGAGGACTTTTGCTGAAATTTGCACAGCATCAAGTATAGGCCCTTTGGAGGCCATTAAAGCATTTTATTTGTGAGGACCACCTAAAATGTCCTCACAAAGAAAAATGTCCTCACAACATTGGTTGTTTCTCAATAGTTGGTCCTCACAAGTATAGCAAAACCAACACACATACTCTCAAACACACAGACACACACACACACACACACTCACGCACACTCGTCAGGCAGGCTGACACTGAACACACTGTTGTTGTAATGTGTGTGTGTGTGTGTGTGTTGTCAGATTAGGAAATTGCTGCTCAAATGGCACTAATCAGTGAGGAAATGAGAGCCGGACTCGTCTTGGGCTCCTTCCCAGATCCAACCAGAATTACATGATCAAAGACCAATCAGGAGGATGGAGCTCTTCCTGTCAGCAGAGTGCGTGTGTGTGTGTGCATGCGTATGTATGAGTGATTGTGTGTGTGTGTAGGAGTGATGAGCCTCTGCTAAACTCCTGATCTGTGTGTTCTCTCATTTACACGTCAGACAGATGCAGCATATCTTCTGTAGGAACCAAATGAACTGCGCTTCAGTACTCATCTTCACATTCAACAGATGTGTGTTCACTAGTCCTGTCATGCGCACTGGATGTAGAAGTATAAACTGGCCTTAAGGTGTGCCGTTATTTCCAGATAAACACAAACTAGGCTTGGGCAGTAATATGGTATACCGTGGAATCTAAAAATAGCGACGGTATCAGTTTCAATTCCGTTCTACCATCATAAAACAATGCGCTTACGTAGAAGACTAGTATTACATATGTAATATAATTTATTTAATATCTAAAAATGCGCATGTGTGGTCGTCATCAGCATGGGGGAGAAAGAGAAAGGTGGTGAAAGATGGCGAGTCATGCACCAAGTCTCGAAATAGAACACAACTTCTGCAGTTTGGCAGTATTTTGGGCTTTTGACTGAACGAGAAGGAAGAGGCGCTAAATACGGACGAGGCAAATTGTGCATCAAAAAGGTGACCGCGAGAGAGGAAATACCTCGAACCTAAGGTACTCAGTGTCTGAAGGGTTTAGGCACAAGCCAACAGTTTGGTGAGGCTGTCTGAGCCTTACATCATCATTTTTTTATTATGCACGGTAAAACAGTATACCGAGGTAAAACAGTAGTCTGACAGTATTCAAATTTGGATACTGCCCAAGCCTAACAAACTGTTCAGAAAACTCTCATAACTGCTCAGAAACTCTCTAGTAACCCACAGAACACCCTAGTAACGATTCTGAAAATCCTAGTAACCACTCTGAAAATCCTGGTAACCAATCAGAACACCCTAGTAACCACTCAGAACAACCTAGTAACCACCCTGGACACCAAAGAAACCAATCAGAACACCCTAGTAACTACTCAGAACACCCTAGTAACCACTTTGAAAATCCTAGTAACCACTCAGAACACCCTAGTAACCACCCTGGACACCAAAGAAACCAATCAGAACACCCTAGTAATTTCTCAGAACACCCTAGTAATCACTCAGAACACCCTAGTAACCACCCAGAACACCCTAGTAACCACTCAGAACACCCTAGTAATCACTCAGAACACCCTAGTAACCACCCAGAACACCCTAGTAACCACTCAGAACACCCTAGTAACCACTCAGAACACCCTAGTAATCACTCAGAACACCCTAGTAACCACCCAGAACACCCTAGTAACCACTCAGAACACCCTAGTAACCACCCTGGACACCAAAGAAACCAATCAGAACACCCTAGTAACCACTTAGAAAACCATAGTAACCACTCAAGACACCCAAGTAACCCACAGAACACCCTAGGACACCCTAGTAATCAGTTTACAATACTGGTAACCCTCAGAACACCCTAGTAACCATCCTGGACACCATGGTAACCATTAAGGACACCCTAGTAACTGTACAGAACATCCCAATAACTACTCTGGATACCCTAGTAACCATTCAGAACACCCTAGTTGCTGCTCAGAACACCCTAGTATCCACTACAGATACCCTAGTAACCCACAAAACACCCTAGTGATCACTCAGGACACCCTAGTAATCACTTTAAAATCCAGGTAACCCTCAGATTACCCTAGTAACCACCCTGGACACCTCGGTAACCATCCAGGACACCCTAGTAACTGTACAGAACATCCTAATAACCACTCCGGATAACCATTCAGGACACTTGCTGAGAACACCTAGTACTTGCTCAGAACACCTTAGTAACCCACTTAGAAAACCCTAGCAATTTCTCAGAACACCCTAGATACCACTTAGAAAACCCCAGTGACCTTCAGAACTCCATAGTAACCACTCAGGACACCCTAATAAACATTCAGGACACCCTAGGAACCACTATGGATACCCTAGTAACCACTCCAGATACCATAGTAACTGCTCAGAACACTCTAGTTACCCTCAGAACACCCTAGTAACCACTCAGAACACCCTATTAACCGCTCAGAACACACTAGTTACCCTCAGAACACCATAGTAACCACTCCAGATAGTAACCATTTCAAAACCCTAGTAACCATTCAGGACACTACAGTACCTACACAGAACACCCTAGTAACCACTCAGAACACCATATTGACCACTCAGAAAACCCTAGCAGCCCTGAGAACACCCTAGTTACAACTAAGAACACCCTAGAAACCTCTCAGGACACCCTTGTAACTGCTCAAAACACCCTAGCAATCACTCTGAAAATCCTAGCAACCCTCAGAACGCCCCAGTAGCCACCCTGGACACCATAGTAACCACTCACAACACCCTAGTAATTTCTCACAACACCCTAGTAACCACTTAGAAAACAATAGTTACCACTCAGGTCACCCTGGTAACCCTTCAGAACACCTTAGTAACCACTCAGACAACCCTAGTAACCCTCAGGACACCCTAGTAACCACTTAGAACACCCTAGTTACCCTCAGAACACCATAGTAACCACTAAGAACACCCTAGTAACCACTAAGAACACCCTCGTAACCACTCAGAACACCCCAATAACCACTCAGCTCTGGGGTGCCAGATTTCTCCATGTCCTCCACATCTGCATGGAGGTGTTGTTCTGTGTGTTTCAGCCCTCAGAGACGGCTGGCGCTGGAGCAGGAGATTAAGGGCTGTTCAGTGTCTGCTGAATCCTTCAGATCTCTGCCCTACAGTCATCATGTCCAGGGTGAAAAGTTGATTTCAAAGTCGGCAGCTATATGGAGACGTATAGATGTAGATCCCGGAGGATACAGCAGAGGGAATGTGATGGGACACGCAGACGGAGGATGTGACGCTCCTTAGGTTTCATCCTAAACACACACACTCAAACACACACATGAAAGCTGGGAAACACTGCAGGCGTCCCGTGTTTCAGACGTCAGACACTGAGTTCTGCTATAGAAGATCAATCCAAACAACAGCACAAAAACAACTACTGTAGACGAGAGCGTCAACAGATCCACACGAACAGCACAGAGAGCCTTTCTGTAGCTGTGTTTCCATCCACCTATTTTTATGTGCAATTTGAGATATCGCTTAATACTCGTGCTTAAATATTGTATGCACATAGCGGTGTAGGATAAACGACACATTAAAGGACAAACCAGCACATAGTGTCAGATGTGAAATGTTGTTGTGCTGATTGTAAAAGGCCTCATCCCTCCGTCTGTCCGTCATCACAGTGCTTCAGTCATATTCTTCCTCTATTATTATTCCCTCCAGAACTGTCTTGAGCATCTATCTGCACTTCCAATGAGCATCACACACATTTCTTAGAAAACCCTAGTAATCGCTCAGAAATACCCTAGTAACCAATCAGAAAAGCCCTAGTAACTGTTAAAAAAAACAGGGTAACTGCTTGGAAACACTCTAGTAACCGATCAGAAATACCCTGGTAACAATCAGAAACACTCTAGTTACCAATCATAAACACCCTAGTAACTGTTTAGAAATCCCCTAGTAACTTATCAGAAACACCCTAGTAACTGATCAGAAACACCCTAGTAACTGTTCAAAAATTCCATAGTAACCACTCATAAACACCTTATACCTTCTTAGAAACACCCTCGTAACCCTAGTAATTAGAAAAACCCTATTACCCCATCAGAAATACCCTAGTAATCACTCAAACACCCTAGTAACCGTTTAGAAATACCCTAGTAATCACTCAAACACCCTAGTAACCATCAGAAACACCCAAGTAACTGATCAGTTACTAAGATGTTTCTGATCAGTTACTATGGTGTTTAGAAATACCCTAGTAATCACTCAAACACCCTAGTAACCATCAGAAACACCCAAGTAACTGATCAGTTACTAAGGTGTTTCTGATCAGTTACTATGGTGTTTCTGATTGTTACTAGGGTATTTCTAAACGGTTACTAGGCTGTTTCTGATCAGTTACTATGGTGTTTCTGATTGTTACTAGGGTATTTCTAAACGGTTACTAGGCTGTTTCTGATCAGTTACTATGGTGTTACTGATTGTTACTAGGGTGTTTCTGATCAGTTACTATGGTGTTACTGATTGTTACTAGGGTATTTCTGATCAGTTACTATGGTGTTTCTGATTGTTACTAGGGTGTTTCTGATCAGTTACTATGGTGTTTCTGATTGTTACTAGGGTGTTTCTGATCAGTTACTATGGTGTTTCTGATTGTTACTAGGGTGTTTCTGAGTGGTAACTAGGGTATTTCTAAACAGTTACTAGGGTGTTTTGAGTGGTTACTAGTGTGTTTCTGATTGTTCCTAGGGTGTTTCTGATTGGTAACTAGAGTATTTCTAAATAGTTACTGGGGTGTTTTGAGTGGGTACTAGGGTGTTTCTGATTGGTAACTAGAGTATTTCTAAATAGTTACTGGGGTGTTTTGAGTGGGTACTAGGGTGTTTCTGATTGTTACTAGGGTGTTTCTGATCAGTTACTATGGTGTTTCAGATTGTTATTAGAGGTTTCTGATTGTTACTATGGTGTTTTTGTGTGGTAACTAGGGTATTTCTAAACAGTTACTAGGGGGATTTGAGTGGTTACTATGGTGTTTCTCATTGTTACTAGGGTGTTTGTGAGTAGTTACTATGGTGTTTCTGATTGTTACTAGGGTGTTTGAGTGTTTACTAGAGTATTTCTAAACAGTTACTAGGGTGTTTCTGAGTAGTTACTATGGTGTTTCTGATTGTTACTAGGGTGTTTGAGTGTTTACTAGAGTATTTCTAAACAGTTACTAGGGTGTTTCTGAGTAGTTACTATGGTGTTTCTGATTGTTACTAGGGTGTTTGAGTGTTTACTAGAGTATTTCTAAACAGTTACTAGGGTGTTTGTGAGTAGTTACTATGGTGTTTCTGATTGTTACTAGGGTGTTTGAGTGTTTACTAGAGTATTTCTAAACAGTTACTAGGGTGTTTCTGAGTAGTTACTATGGTGTTTCTGATTGTTACTAGGGTGTTTCTGAGTGTTTACTAGGGTATTTCTAAACCGTTACTAGGGTATTTCGAGTGGTTAGTAGGGTGTTCCCGAGTAGTTACTAGGGTGTTTCTGAGTGGTTACTAGTATGTTTATGAGTAGTTACCAGGGTGTTTTGAGTGGTTAATATGGTATTTCCGATCGGTTACAATAGCGTTTTGAGTGGTTAGGTGTTTTAAGAACATTGTTTTCAAGAATTTCGGTCTTAAAGGGACAGTTCACCAAAAAAACTCATCATCATGAGACTCCAAACAGGTTTAAACACAAAAGAAGATGTTTTAAAAAATGTCTGAGACTGGTAGACTTTTTACTTTTTTACTTTCTATGGATGTCAACGGCTACCAGTTACCAACATTCTTCAAAATATCTTCTTTTGTGTTCAACAGAAAAGAAGAAACTCATGAAGGTCTGACAACAGCT
>NC_079443.1:55103055-55133055 GCF_903798145.1 Danio aesculapii | reverse complement strand
CATCTCTGCGTCTCAAGTCCGCCGATGTTCGTGGCAGGATTTGAGTCCGGTGAAGAACGGTTCCAGAAAGCAGGTAAGACAAAAAAACGAAGCCAAAAAATAAAATAAACAAGTAAATAACAGGGTGAGAATGTGGTAAAGTCTGAAAACGTGGTAAAAGGGCTTTTTTTTCTGGATTGCTATTGAAAATTACTTTGGGTAGGGGGTGGGTGGAGGGATCGGTTGGTCAGTTAGTGGATAGCAGCCTCTGGTGGATTTACATGAGAACAGCAGGCATGAATGACAATCAGAGAAATTAGAGATCTAAAAATGCATACACAGCGGCCTCTGGTGCATTCACGAAAACAAAAACTGCCAAAAACGTACCTCCTGACATGTATTTAGTGCTCTCAAGAAATGTATATAGCGGTACGTTTTCAGAATGAACCTGGGTAGGTGGCAAGCCACTGGGCAAACTGGTAACAGTGGAAAAGCCGTCCACACGGAGGTAAGCGGTCAGCCGTCGCGTGAAAATAAACAAGCCATCTGCAGTGTTATACCGCCCCGTAATGTACATTTTAAACATAAAATGCAGCCATACATACCTCTGGCTACAAAAAAAATTATGCTCTCCAGAAATGTATACAGGGGGTATGTATCCACAATGAGCATGTGTTGCTTATAAAACATTAGATGAACGTCTAACTAATGTTTTATTTTTAATTCAGATAACACTTTAATGAGCCGTTTATGTGTTAGTTCACAGAGTAAATGAGCATTCTGTCATCCTGCACTGAGAATATACTGTACTCTATAACTGTTGAATGATTTATCATCCTCACTGAATTATGTGATTCATATACTTTTCATATAAAGGAAGTAAATAAAGATCAGATTGGTCATTTATTTTCACCAGAATGTTAATTTTCCTCAAAATGTCTTTTGTATGTTCAAAAGAGGTTTGGAACAAGATGAAGGTTAAGAATACAGTAAATCATGTCTGAATTTTCATTTTAATGTGACTAGAAGCATGCATTTGAAAATATATGAAGTTTTTAATCCTACAGTATTATGCAAATATGCTTTAAAAAGTTTTACTGCTGATACAACAGTCTGATTATTCTAAGTAGAAGCTGGATGAGGCTCGCTTTTATTTATTTACAGCCTTTCGACAGCTATACACTGTAAAACATGATTGATACTTTGCTTAAAAAAAGGGAGTAAACCCGTTCAAGCAACAAGTGGATTTTACTTAAAGCCAGTATACCCATAACTTAACTTTTATAATCATGCACATAGTTTCTTTACTTAATAAGGCAACAATATTACTCTCTTTTTTAAGTAAAGTCAACTAATCGCATTTTACAGTGTAGCTGCACTTTACAGTACAGAATCAGAGGAATAATATAAGCGAGATCAAATACAGATCTGTGAGATGTCTGACCTACAGCGAGAGGAAAATACTGCGCTTTCTTCATCTTCAGACGCTCTCATGCCCTAAAGGTCTCTTTCAAAATGCCAGGTTTCAACATTCTGAGGTCACATTAAAATGTACCGGGCCTTAATCATTTAATTTAGCTTTAAAAGCATCTAATCCATCCCAAACGTTCAACCTCTTGGTTACAGTATGCCAATAGGGTATAATATTTAATCATATACCATACAGAAATCTGATATATATGAAGGTATATTATAAATAATGGTTCATATAATTGAACAAATGTCGATGTATGTGACGGTGCATTCCAGTGGTTATGAATAAATGCGAACAGACAGTTTTATGTTTCAAATGTGACGTGTCAAATCCAAACATGAGCTTCACTGTAAATGATATCCGCTAATGAGCCGTTTTCCATATTTACTGATTCACGTTTTCATTTTTCCCTGTTCATTTCTGCTTTTGCATTGCATTATGGGATCTTGATCTTTCTTCCGACAACTTTTAACCTTGAAGAAGTGTGTTTTCTGCTCATGTGTAATAGTGTGCAGTGCTATATTGTGTGTGTTGGTGGTGTATATTACGCTACAGAAACCTTGTAATAAACTGCAGCACATACATACTCCAGATATTATTTCAAACCATTAAAATGTCAGTAAAAGTCACTTTGTTAATCTGTGGAGTTGAATTTTCAACATGAGAAGTGGACAGAGCAGAGATCAACATCCCATAATGCAACTCACCACTGCTAATAAACACACAAATACTGACATTTTCTAGTGTTGTGTCATATATGTAATTAATTTTATTTATTGCTATATATCAGACTTATATATTGGAGGATGCATACAGTGGTTATGAAATGAACCATAACAAGACATAACCATTGTAATATTACTAAAATATCATTTCTACCACAGAATCTTGTGATGAAACACTGGAAAATGGCATCATTGCAAGAAAAATAAAGCATTGATAAGTGACTTAATCTTTGAATATATATATATATATATATATATATATATATATATATATATATATATATATATATAATTAGATAATGTCAAGTGCAAAAACATCCAGTAAACTATTACCTTTAAGAGTTTATCTTTTGAAAATCCAAACACTTAAACAGTTCTGTCTCTGCCACTTACACGCCGATCTACGGATTCGGTTCGTTTGAGTCATTTCAACCGATTCATTACAAATGCGATTCAAAGGGAAGATCGTTTTATTACTATTATTATTATCTTGCCAAACACAGTGATTACTACTACAATGAACACAGTCTTTCTCCCCTGAGACATTTACAGTCGGTTTATGCTAAATGCTAAAGACTGATTCAGTATATATAATTAAATAAACTGCAAATAAGCAAACTATATGTTGTAGATCAATAAAAATGCATATAACAAGAAGAGTTCATGTGGCAAGAAAACGATGAATGCATGTATATATATATATATATATATATATATATATATATATATATATATATATATATATATATATATATATATATATATATGTATGTATACAGTTGAAGTCAGAATTATTCACCCCCTTTGAATTTTTATTTTCTTTTGTAAATATTTTTTCAAATGACGTTTAACAGAGCAAAGAAATTAAAATTTTTTAAACACCATTTTAAGGTCAATATTATTAGCCTCTTCAAGCAATATTTGTTTCTGATAGTCTACAGAACAAACCATCGTTATACATTAACTTGCCTAATTCCCCTAACCTGCCTAGTTAACCTAGTTAACCTAGTTAAGCCTTTAAATGTCACTTTAAGCTGAATAGAAGTGTCTTGAAGAATATACTAACTAAAAGTACTCCATCGCCGAAAGTTAATTCAAAGAGAAGATCGTCTTTTTGCTGCTCATGAACATTATACTGCAAACAAATAATCAGCAAAGTGAACGCAACATCTTTTCCCCCAGATATTAGTTATCGTTTCATGAAAATACAAAAGACTGATTTAGTGAGTAATTCAATAGATAAACTGTTAGTAAGATAAAAAAATGAAGATGAATATATCAAGAATTGTTCCTTTGACAAGATTTACAGTGATTAATGTATTGTATATATCAGGTTTCTGTATACAATGCTTGTAAATTGTGCCATAATAAACACTGTCTGTAATAATGGCTCTGAATAACTCTGACTGCATGCATATATGATTAAAGTAGTGTAGGCAATTTAACTTTAAATAAACAGTTAAAAGTGTCTGAAAGTGCTCTATCTCCACCGTCACCCTAGGGAATCGGTTCGTTTGAGTCATTTCAACCGATTCATAACAAAGTTGATTTAAATCAGCTCGTCTTTTTACTCGTCTCATTACACTGTATACATCAGCCAAGGAAATTCAGCGTTTTTGCTTTGGTTTTATTATTATAATTATTTATTAAATAAGTTTAAAAGACGCCTAAAGAATCACTTTAATGCTGATTTGTAACTTTGTAAGAGTGTACTGTATATGCGTATTTTATACATGATTTGTTTTTGCAGTTTATGATTTAATTTTATTTTATAGTTGTGCGTGACATTTTAATTCATCTGTGTGTATTATATCCATAATATATTTTAACTGCGTAGGCTATGTGTTGTCTTTATTATTATTATTATTATTATTATTGTGTTATATATAAAACTAGCCTATACTATTATTGTGCTATTTCAGCTCGTCGGATGATTCTCCTTCTCCTCCAGCAGCAGCAGCAGTTCAAAGCCTGCAGACTTCAGAAGCGGAGCATGCAAACACATGTCTCAAACACATGCAGGACTTTCCCTCTCATCTCATCACAACTAAACTAAACCATTACCAGAACTAGTCCTGATCCACAACACACACACACACACACACGTCAGAAAGCGCGCACATCAAGAGGAAAAACGCGCAACATCAAAGAAAATCTCACACAACAGACACAAACTCCGCAATGAGCCAATCAGACAGCGCTGATACACCAGAACAACACTTATAAATGCTCTTAACACATGTTTGTGTGAGTATAAATCAATATAAAGCGCTAACGGTGTGTGTGTGTGTGTGTGTGTGTGTGTGTGTGCGCGCATCTCATTAAAGCAGGAATTTCGCTGTCGGTAAAAGTGCGGCATTCCTGAGGCGCCTTTACCTGCGGGAAACGGAGCGGTTCTGGAGACCCACGGGTAAAACACCGAGCTGGAGAGAATGAGACCGGGGATCAGATCAAATTAAGACAGATCCGCTCAGATCAGATCATTCCGGTGATTCAGAACATTAGAGATCCTTGAAAAACCGACCATCAGACCGACCGACGCCTTTTAAAGCGCTTCAGGCTGAGACTGACTGACTGACTCCACCTACACTTACAGAGAGAGAGAGAGAGAGAGAGAGAGAGAGAAATACTGAGAGATAATAGAGAAAGAGACTAGAGAGAGAGAGAGATGCTCTCCGCCCAATGCAACCTGAGCACAGGTAAAGCAGACCCAGAGCTGCTCGCTGCTGCCCACTAGCGGCCCACACACGCAGTGTTGGCAACTTAAAGCTGCTGTATGTCAGTGTTTGACTCTTCTAAAGCATAAAAACTCCATAGTATGTGTGCAGATATTTCAGAAACATGCTTGGTAAACATTCTTTATCTGAAAAACAATGCTGAAGTCAGATATTCTGCATTTGAGGATGTGCATCAGACGTTATGCGTGCGTAATGAGACCATCTGCTGCTGTTTTCAGTATATGGCAGTAAATGTGATGTAAAATGGCACTCAGACTCACATTATTAGCATTTAACACTGAATAAAGCACATGAGCTGTACCTGAGCTGATCATTGTCAGTTTTCTGTTGTTCAGCTGTGAGAAACAGAAGCCGTTTCTAATATATCAATGTCAGGTGTTGGTCAGGACAGAAACTCCTTTAATATGGAGAAGATACCCTCTATCGGGTGCTGTTGTTTTTATTTAGAGCACGGTTTAAATCAGCCTTTAGACTCCACAGTCAGGCTCACTTCTGTTGGTCGTCAATCTGGCAACCTGCGCTTGCATGTTTTGATCCAGGACTGCAATACCTAGTTCAACCACTGGGTGTCAAACTCACATACTGCACCTTTAATTTGGTTTCTGCACTGTAAAAGATGTTGATCTCTGCTCTGTTTATAACAATATTAGAAATGATATCAAGAGGAACGAGTCTGTAGAAGAACAGAACATGTGCTGCAGTTTATTACAAGGTTTCTGTAGCTTAATTTACAACACCAACACACACAATACAGCACTGCACACAATTAAATATACACACTTTTACACACATTTTCAAGGCTAAAAGTTGTTGGAAGAAAGATCAAGATCACATAATGCAATGCAAAAGCAGAAATAAACAAGGAAAAATAAAAACATGAATCAGTAAATATGGAAAACGGCTCATTTATGGATATTTTAGTGTAGATTTAACAGCGTTTCCTACCACGCTAGCTAAACTGTTTTCCAAAAAGCACCTAGCAGCAAATTTAGCAATAGCTAACATTAACTTGGCTACTTTCAGGAACTTTTAATAAGTGACTCAAATCAAAAGAGCAGCAGCCAACAGTATACTGAACTATTGTTTCACATAGCTGTTCATATGCTGAGTGTTGTTAAAGTGTATAATTGTGGTTCATTTATGTAGCAATGGTGACACGGTGGCTCAGTGGTTAGATTAGGCCGCTGTTTTTAATCATTTTTATTATTTGTTTCTATTTTATTTAAGCTGGTCTCTTTTATTCCTGTTTATGTAAAGCACTTTGAATCGCCACTGTGTATGAAATGTGCTATAGACATAAACTTGCCTTGCCTTACTGTAAGATATGGTGGAGGCTCCATGCGGTGCGGATGTGTCAAGCACAGGTACTGGACACCTTGTCAGAGTTAAAGGTCTCACTGGTTCCACACAGCATCAGCAGATTCTGAAGAACACTGTTCAGGAGTCAGTCAAGAGGCTGAAGTTACGGCAGGGTCGGATGTTTCAGCAGGACGATGACCCATCTACCGAGGAGTTCATGCTCAGACACGATACAGTGATCTAGAATGGCCATCCCAGTCCCCAGATCTGAACATCATTGAACATCTATGGATTGATTTGAAAAGGTTAACGCTCTGCACCCATCAGACCTGACTGAACTGGAGGAATTGTGTAAGGAAGAGTGATCTAAAAGCCTTCAGCAAGAGTTCAGGGACTCATCCTTGACTATGAGAAGCGTCTACATGCTTATTTCAGCTAAAGGTGGCTCTACAGAAGATTGATATCTCTATTCTGTTGGGGGGGGGGCACATTTTTGCACCTGTCTGTTTGTGTTAAGACTGCAGCTGCATCTGTTGATTAAATAAATGTTATATCAGAACTGAAATGTTGCTCTTCCCCTCGGGTATAACATATATCCAGATGAAGCTGCTGATCTGAAAGACCAACAGGATATGGCTGCAATTAGGAATATTATCAGGGGTGACTTTACACTACACACTCACTCAAGACATTACACTTACACACACATGAATCAGCAGATGAAAGCACACACACACACACTCTTCCGCCGCGCTGGTCTTCTTCTCTGACTCTGATCCGAACACACTCTGCAGCAGGACTGTGTAATTATTGTGATCATGTGTACACTGATGTGCCAGAGATCTATGATCTTCTCCCAAGTCTTCATGCAGGAATTTGTTTACTGCAGTCATTTATTGACTTGTTTGTGTATTGATAGGAGATTCCTGCTCCTCAGAGGAGGGAAACAGGTGTGACAGATGAATGCACTTCCCCCCGGGGCAGGAAGTGACCACATCAGCTTCCTTTCATGTGGGTCCGAGACCAAAGCGGCTTTCAAACATCCCAATAATCAAAGCAGAAAGCCACTTTATTTATTTGATGTTTATTTTCTGACCACAGCATGACCATTAACAGGTATCCTTTCTAGATTAAAACTCCTGTCAGCCCGGTCCTGGCGGCACGGTGGCGCAGTGGGTGGAACAATCGCCTCACAGCAAGTAGGTCTCTGGTTTGAGTCCCGGCTGGGTCAGTTGGTGTTTCTGTGTGGAGTTTGCATGTTCTCCCCGTGTTGGTGTGGGTTTCCTCCGGGTGCTCCGGTTTCCCCCACAGTCCAAACACATGTGCTATAGGGGAACTGATTAACTAAATTGGCTGTAGTGAATGAGTGTGTGTGCATCCCAGTGATGGATTGCAGCTGGAAGGGCATCTGCTGTGTAAAACATGTGCTGGATAAGTTGGCGGTTCATTCCGCTGTGGCGACCCCTGATTAATAAAGGGACTAAGCTGACAAGAAAATGAATGAACTAGAGGTTGCACGGTGGCTCAGTGGTTAGCACTGTGGCCTCACAGCAAGAAGGTTGCTGGTTCGAGTCCCGGCTGGCTCAGTTGGTGTTTCTGTGTGGAGTTTGCATGTTCTCCCTGTGTTGGTGTGGGTTTCCTCCAGGTCCTCCGGTTTCCCCCACAGTCCAAACACATGCACTATAGGGGAATTGATCAACTAAATTGGCCGTAGTGTATTTGTGTGTGTGTGTGTGTGAGAGAGAATGAGTGTGTATGGGTGTTTCCCAGTACTGGGCTGCAGCTGGAAGGGCATACGCTGTGTAAAACATGCTGGAATAGTTGGCGGTTCATTCCGCTGTGACGACCCCTGATTAATGGAGGGACTAAGCTGAAGGAAATATACAGTATATATATATATATAGATAGATAGGTGTGTGGTCTTAAAGGTATAGCTCATCCAAAAATAAAGATTCAGTCATCATATGCACAGCCTTATTTCACACTGTTTCTGCCTCTAGAAGATATTTAGAAACATGTTGGACACCGGCAGCCATTGGCCTATACAGAATGTTTTGTTCCTACAATGGAGATCAATGTCCAACATCTCTCTAAATATCTACATAATCAGGGGGACTGTGGTGGTCAGAGGTGTGTTTCTTCAGCAGGTGTGTTCTTCTAACAGTGCAGCACCTGTGTGTGCACTATAGGGGAATTGATTAACTAAATTGTCTGGTGTGTATGTGTGTGTGTGTGTGTGTGAATGAGTGTGTATGGGTGTTTCCCAGTACTGGGTTACATCTGGAAGGGCATCCGCTGTGTAAAACATATACTGAAATAGTTGGCGGTTCATTACGCTGTGGCGACCACTGATGAATAAAGGGACTGCTGAAGAGTGAATGAATGATAACTATATCAAAGTGTCAACAATGGGGCAAGGATAATAGTGAGATAATAGAACAAAGCCCATTTGTGGTGGAGAATAAGGCAGGTAGTTGATCCATAGTAACATTAATATTTTAATTGCACATGCAATTACAAAAAACACAAGCAATTAAAGAAACGATCTTAACAAATTGACAGCGCATGTGTTGCAAATTGGTCACAACACAAACAAGTGAAGAAACCTGCAGCAAATTGGTCACAACACTCGCAAATATCCAGGTGTAACAACGAAAATGTTTCAAGGGGACCCAAAACCATCACGGACCCTGCTGAGATATGGATGTGTTATTATGTCGTGTAATCAGGATATTAAAATAAACGAAAAACAACTCAAATAATAAATAAATAAATTTCGTCAATAAACGAAAAACAACCTTTCAAAGACCACCAATCAGAGCAACAGTCAGGGCATAATAGCAGACTGATTTCAAATTGACTGTATAATAAATTTGATCAAATTGATGAAGATTTTTATCTGCTGGCGTTTTGTGTAATTGCATGTGCTTTCTTAGATTGCAGTAGTAATAATAGCAACTACTACAGCAACAACCACCTGAATAATGACAGTGGTAGTAATGATAATAATGATGAGGTAACAGGAAAAGGACAATAATAATGATAATAATCATAACGATAATTACAATAACCAACAAGTCAAAGTAGTAATAATTATAATATAAACGTTTATTCCTGCCAAACGAAAAAGAAATAAGTCTTTCTCCAGGACAAAAAATATGACTGGAAATACTGTAAAATATCTTTGTTAAACATCATTTGGGAAATATTTGACAAATAACTTCACAAAATTAAAGGAGACCTATTCTGCCTCTTATTACAAGCTCTAGAGTGTGTGTGTTTGAGTTTGAGCTGAGAATACCACACAGATCATGTCCTCTAGCTCTCTGAAACTGACCCATTCAGGCTTTGATCCTAACTGTGTGGTTTTGGTAACTGTCGCTTTAAATGCAAATGAGATTGTGCTTTTTCAGAAGAGGGCGGAGCTACAGATGCATATGTATCACCATAGTGACAGATGTAAAACAGCAGTGTGTGTGTTGTCAGTCTATGTCGCTCCTGTCTCTGTTCATCTAAAACTCCACATCTAGAATCCTCTTAGTCTATGCTGACATTATCTTCAGCAGCTCAAACACTCTAATGGCTAATGGACAGACGGCTGCTTCTCACTCAGGGCTGCTGTTTATGCTAATGAGATGGAGACTAGTGGGCGGGGCTTTCCCCCTCTGATGACACGTACAAAAGGAGACTGTCAATCAAAGTGTTTCTGCAGACTGATTCTATCAACAAACACAATTAATTCATGTTGACCATTAGAGGCTGCTGGAGATACTCGCACACTGCTGACACAACTAAGTTTAAAGTCCACATAAAAGTCATTTCTGCACAGTAGATGTCCTTTAAATCATTTCTTTTTCTATACAAGAAAGTCAGTTTCAGTGCACGTTTCAGCAGAGTTCTGGTGTCGTGTCTTTCAGCCTGGAGAAGTAGGTTAGCTGATGCTGAGGTTTCCATGCCAACCGCATCCCTGCTGTGAAGTCGTTACCGAGTGACAGTCGCCAAAATGCATCATGTTCCTGTTTCACTCTACAAAACTGTCCTGATCACACACACATAATGCAGATATACTGCGAACGCTGAAGATTCAGACTCAGAGACAGACAATCTGTACAACTTTCTCCTCATTTGCTCATCAATGAATCTTTGAGGTGGAGATCATTTTCTTTGAGCTTCTCCTCAAAGACAACAGCTTTGTGAAGTTTATTTATAAACTAATTTGGAGAGGATCACATGTTTATGATTGCTTACAGCCGGTCCTGCATTATCCAATGTATGATTCACCAATCAGACGGTTCCTGAGCCATTATAAACACCCTCAGTTCCATGTATCAGCCATCTTTGTTTTGAAGAATGCCTCCCTCCACCCCTACTCCTCCTCCTCTTCTAGATGGGTGGCACGGTGACCCAGTGGTTAGCACTGTTGCCTCACAGCAGGAACGTCACTGGTTTTAGTCCTTACCAAGCCAGCCGACATTTCTGTGCAGAGTTTACACATTCTCCCCGTGCTCATGTGGGTTTCCCCTGGGTTCCCTGGTTTCCTCCCACCGTCCAAAAACATGCAGCTTAAGTTAATTGACTAAACCAAATCAGCACTATAGTAAGTAGTTATCTGTAAAGAGCAATCACTATCTGTTCATTAGCTACTACAGCAGGGGAGTTCTCCAGATCTACCTGAGCTCAAACTCCCCTCTCGCCCTGCAAATGGGAGGGAGCCCTGGGCTCAAGGATCTTATGAGCTCAGGGCTCTCTCATGGGACAGCATGCCAAACATGCTTTATAATCAATCATCAGCTAAGAGTGAACTTTTGAAATGTATTTTTATTTGAAATATTTAGGATTTTGCATTGCATTATGGGATCTTGATCTTTCTTCCAACAACTTTTAACCTTGAAGAGTGTGTAAAAGTGGCTTTTATTGTCGTGTGTAATAGTGTACAGTGCTATATTGTGTGTGTTGGTGTTGTATATTACGCTACAGAAACCTTGTAATAAACTGCAGCACATGTTCTGCTCTTCTACACACTCATTTAAAGTGGTAATATTTCAAGAATAAAATCTAAATATTATTAGAAATAAGCAACCCAGGCTCATTCTGAAGACATACCTTCACGGACGTTTCTGGAGACCGTGAAATATGTCCCGGCAGCACGTTTTTCTGCAGTTTTTGTTTTCGCGAATCCACCAGAGGTCGCCGTGTACGCTTTCTGAGATCTCAAATTTCCCTCCCGAGTGCCATTTGCGCCTGCTGTTCTAGCGTAAGCCCACCAGAGGCCGCTATCGTCTCACTTTCTGACTGACTAAGCGAACGATCGGCTGACCCACCATCCCCCTTCCCTAAACCCAATTAATTTTATCGGCTGACCCACCTACCCACTTCGCTAAACCCAACCAACACGTTTCAAAAGCAATCCAAAAAAATAAAAGCCCTCGTCTGGTTTTTTTTTACCACGTTTTCAGACTTTACCACGTCCTCACCCTGCTATCCACCTGTTTGTTTTCCCTTCTTTCTGGAACCGCTCTTCACCAGACTCGAATCCCCGTCTTCGTGGTCAACTCCTCTCTGCATCTCAAATCCGCCGATGTACGTGGCGCGCTAACGGGACAAACTGGTTGCAGCCGGAAGGCCGTCCATACGGAGGTAAGTGGTCGGGCAGCTGGTAAATGTGAAAAGGAACGGCGTCACACCACCCCGTAGCGTTTGTTTAAAAAAAATGAAATGCAGCCATACGTACCTCCGCCTACGTAATTCGCTGTCTCCAGTAACGTCTGCAGGGCTACGTTTTCACAATGAGCCTGTGTTGGAAATAAGTCATAGTAATACGAGATTAAAGTTGTAATATTTTAACAATAAGGTCGAAATGTTATGAGAATAAAGTGGTAATATTTCATTAATAAACATGTATAATTTCGAGAATAATGCTGAAATTATTAGAAAAGCAGCGCGATGGCACAGTGGTTAGCACTTTCACCTCACAGCAAGAAGAAGGTCGCTGGTTCGAGTCCCGGCTGAATCAGTTGGTGTTTCTGTGTGGAGTTTGCATGTTCTCCCCGTGTTGGTGTGGGTTTCCTCCGGGTGCTCCAGTTTCCCCCACAGTCCAAACACATGCGCTATAGGGGAATTGGGTAAGCTAAATTGTCCGTAGTGTATGTGTGTAAATGGGAGTGTATGGGTGTTTCCCAGTGATGGGTTGCAGCTAGAAGGGCATCCGCTGTGTAAAAAATATGCTGGATAAGTTGGTGGTTCATTCCACTGTGGTGACCCCTGATGAATAAATGGACTAAGCCAGAAAGACAATGAATGAATGAATGATATTAGAAACGTCACAGTGATACGAGATAAAAGTTGTAATATTTTTAAGAATAAAGTTAAAATATTAAGAGAATAAAGTTGTAATATTTTACTAAAGTATTATACTAAAGTCATTATCTTTTAAGAATCAAGTTGAAATATTATTAGAAAAATATCAAAGTGTTGAGATTGAAGCTGTAATATTTGGAGGATAAAGTGGAAATGTTATGAGAATAAAGTCAGAATATTTCAATAATGAAGTTGAAATATCACGAGAATAACAGACATGATGAAATAAACTCATCAATAAAATGAAGAAAATAAAGCCGTTTAGTTAGTTAGAGTCATGTTTTGCACTCATAAGCATGTCTCTGTATTTTTGAGGATTTGCCAGCTACACAGTCAGATATACTGGCTAAAACGAGACCAGTGTAGAGGTCTGTGCTATTTGCAGTGTGTTTCTTTATTTGCATGTGTTGTGAGAGTTTGTGTTCACGTGTATTGTCACATTGAGGATGTTTTATCAATGTTTATGAAGCTCAAGATTATTTTGTAAAGCACTTTTCTGTTACCAAGCAGCATTACAGAAAGTGCAGATCATTCCGACGTCACAGACCGTCAAACAGTTGAGGACAGTAAATAAACATCGAGAACCTGCAGCTCTACAGTGTACAGTGTGCTCTTCACAAAGCTGATGTCTGTGTGTACACGTCCACTCAGTTGTGTTTGTGTACTGCTGTCCTAAAAGAGTGGGTGTGATCTCTATTTGTGTGTGTTTTCTTTTAAATGTGCAGTGTGTTTGAGCTCTGTGGGCCACCGTACGTCAGACCTGAGTGTGTTCTGAGGGTCAGACGTCTTTAAACCCAGAGGAGACGGAGGAGAAAACGTCCTCCATTAAAGCTCTCAGAGGAGCTGCAGGTAAACACGTGTGTGTGTGTGTGTGTGTGTGTGTGTGTGCGTGTGTGTGTGTGTGTGTGTGTGTGTGTGATGATTCTGCAGCAGTAGCTCAGTGGCGCGGCGGGTGGTCCAACCATCAGGAAGTGTCATGTCCTCTGCTGCTACACACACACACACGCACACACACACACACACACGCGCACACACACACCTTCAGGAGAGACTCTGCAGAAAACAGCTTCAGCATCCGGGCAGGTCTGGACCTGCACACACTGCAGGGGTGTGATCTATTTGTTCAGCTCTGCACACACACACACACACACACACACACACACACACACACACACACACACACACACACATATGCATGAACTCACATATTCATACACACACACACACACACACACGCTGTATAGTCACTACACACACATGGGCACAAACACTTATTATACAGTCAACATGCATTCACACACACACACTCACAAAATCACACTCATAAACACGCACATACACAATCTCTCTCACACACACACACATTATGCAGTCACTAAACACACACACACAAAAAATCACACTCTATTACACACAGCTCTCTTTTTTACACACACTCCAGTCACTACACCCTCACACACTCATACATGCACACACACGGTGACACACACACTTACTATATAGTCACTATGCATTCACACACACACACACGTGCACACACACTCACAAAATCACTCTCAATAACACACAAACTCTCTCTCGCACACACTATAGTCACTACACACACACACTTACACACATACACACACACAAACTCTCTCTCACACACACACTAAACAATCACTATACACACACACACACACACACACACACACAGTGTCATTTCAGCACAAGTTCAACAGGTGGCGCTAGTCATTACTCATTTACAATCAAACAAACCATCACACATTAAAGGGGCAGGTCACCCAGAAATGAACACTTACTCACTGGTTACTCTCCCTCAAGTGGTTTTAAACCAGTTTGAGTCTCTTTCTATGGTTGAACATTAAAGAAGATATTTTGAAGAATGCTGAAAACCTGTAACCATTGACTTTCACAGTATTAAAAACAAATACTATTGTAGTCAATAATTACAAGTTTTTAACATTCTTCAAAATATCCTCTTGTCCTCAACAGAAGAAAGAGACTCATAAATGTTTAAAACCACTTGAGGGAGAGTAACCAGTGAGTAAGTGTTCATTTCTGGGTGAACTGCCCCTTTAAGAACCTGTGTATTACCGCTTCTGTTCCTGCTGAGTGTCTGAGCTCTTCGTCCAGCAGGTGGCGCTACAGTCACACATTTATTCACTGTAAATCAATGACAAGCACTGAACTCACACACTATTACAGTTCCACAAAAGGGAGATAAACACTTACTTAAATATTTTTAAAACAGCGATAGTTAAATATGTATGTTTTTTGGTCAATTAACATAGATTTTTTTAATAGCTGTAAAATATTAAATAGCAATTTTAACTGTGGAAAAATTATACATATATATAATTGTGTGCATGTATATATATATATATATATATATATATATATATATATATATATATATATATATATATATATATATATATATGTACAGTTGAATTATTAGCCCCCCCTGTTTATTTTTCCCCCAATTTCTGTTTAACAGAGAGCAGATTTCTCCAGCACATTTCTAATCATAATAGTTTTAATAACTCATCTCTAATAACTGATTTATTTTTTCTTTGTCATGATGACAGTAAATAATATTAGGGTAATTAGGCAAGTTATTGTATAACGATGGTTTGTTCTGTAGACTATCGAAAACAAATATTTGCTTAAAGGGCTAATAATATTGACCTTAAAATGGTTCATAAAAAATTAAAAACTACTTTTATTCTAGCCGAAATAAAACAAATAAGACTTTCTGTAGAAGAAAAAATATTATCAGACATACTGTGAACATTTCCTGAATCTGTTCAACATCATTTGGGAAATATTTAAAAAAGAAAACAAGAATTCAAAGGGGGTGAATAATTCTGACTTCAACTGTACATATATATATATATATATATATATATATATATATATATATATATGCATGTTTTTAAAATATTAACTTTGTACTATTATTATTCTATATTAATATTGTACTATTCTAACAAACCATACAGCGATAGACAGTTCATAAACCTAAATTTCAAAATATTGACCCTTGTGTGTGTGTGTTTCACTTGTGATTTTAAAAATGTGTGTTTTAGGCCTTTAATATAGAAGGGTCTGGCTGCAGACTTGTTGCAGTGCAATCTGAGCTGCATCCAATGCTTTTTAATGGGCTCACCTCACCCCAACCCTAATCCCGCCCCTCACTGTGACGTTGAGCTCCATTGAGTGCATTGGGTCTGGCATTGCATCTCTGGGAGATGCAGTCTCAGCTTGCATCATCAAGGCTGCGTCCAGATACTGTTGGTGCAAATGAAATATAAAAAGTAAATATATGATTGGGCGATGCGGTGGTGCAGTAGGTAGTGCTGTCGCCTCAAAGCAAGAAGGTCGCTGGTTCGAGTCCCGGCTGGGTTAGTTGGTGTTTCTGTGTGGAGTTTGCATGTTCTCCCCGTGTTGGCGTGGGTTTCCTCCGGGTGCTCCAGTTTCCCCCACAGTCCAAACACATGCGGTACAGGTGAATTGGGTAGGCTAAATTGTCTGTAGTGTATGAGTGTAAATAAGTGTGTATGGATGTTTCCCAGAGATGAGTTGCAGCTGGAAGAGCATCTGCTGCGTAAAGCATATGCTGGATAAGTTGGCGGTTCATTCCGCTGTGGCGACCCCAGATTATTAAAGGGATTATGCCAAAAAGAAAATTAATTAATGAATGAATGACTGCTCTTTTTTTGTTCACAGATTTCTTTGAAGAACCAAATCAAGACAATAAATACTGTGGTAGTGTGTCAAATTCACATTCGACAGGTCATTCTACAGTTTCACAACACTGAGTGTTGTAAATAGTTAAAGTCACAAAGAAAACGGAGCCGTTTGGGTAGTGTTGAAGAAAACGAACAGGTGGGAATATAACATCTCCCCAACAAAATGAATGTCCTATTCTACATTATGTTTACCTTGAGACAGATACAAACTAATGTGACACATACTGTAGTTAAATCCATGTCTAAATAGCATTTTGAAGATTATTGCATTTTTGGAAGAAATGCCCATCGCTGATGACGTCATCACTGTGTTACCAAGCACCGTTGCTAGGGTAAAATCTAAAAGGTCAGAATTTGAGCATAGTTATTTATTTTATTACAATACAATGAACAACGAACAGTATATTACTTCTTCTGGGACACTTTATTGTCATTTTCACTTCTTCACACAGAACTCCAGTTTTACATCTGTCGCTATGGTGACGCACAGGCGTCTGTAGCTCCGCCCTCTTCTGAAAAGAGCACAATCTCATTTGCATTTAAAGCGACAGTCACCAAAACCACACAATTTGGCTCAAAGCCTAAAAGGGTCCATTTCAGAGAGCTAGAGAGCATTATCTGTGTGCTATTCTCAGCTCAAACACACACACACACACACACACTCTGGAGACAGCACAGATGCATTTACAGCTTGTAGAGAGGCATAATTGATGTCCTTTAATAGGTATTTGCTCACATGGCATGCTTCTGAGGTGTTCACCACAGTGTCTGCAGACGTCTTCCAGTCAATTATTGAAAAAGTTCAGTGAAATTTGGATGAGAAACACAGGAGAAGCCATTTTTACAGCATAAAAGTACTCTTATTATACTCAATATTTTTTATTTTAAACAAATCTGTGAAAGTGTGAATGTAAAATCTTATATTGTTGTGATCACCGTCTTCTAGGCTAAAAGATGGAACCATTTTGAAAGATGTATAAAACACACAGTGACACAGTTTTGAGGAAAGAGTAGTAACAGGGTGTTACAAATAAGCCACACACTGTTGAACACCAATTAAACAAAGAAAATAATTGTTGAATTTTTATCCTTGAGAACTTTTTATATAAAAGTTTTTATATTAAAATAAATTTTACTGCTAATAATGCAAATAAATCCAAGTGTGTTTATCCAATAAATACATTTATACTGTAAATAAACATGCTGTGCTATATAGAACAAAAAAATTTGTTAAGTACTGAGGAAATATACTACTTAAGGTAAACACAATTTACATTAATTGTGTGAAATTTGACTTTGTAAGTGTAACCCCACCGAACCTACGCTACCCAACCTGCTCCGAACTGGTATCGAACCGGTGACCTTCAGCATGGGAGTCGGTTTCTCTAGCAAGGATGCTAAAGACCTGAAGTGTATGTCGCTAGAGCACCTTTAGAGTTCAGAGGAGTGAGGTTTACCTGCACAGCACTTACTAGCTGGCCTCCACTGCATAAGCATGTGTTATAACTAACCCTCTGACTGATACCGCTCACCCCGCAGGTGGGGTAAATAGTAATCGTTTTACTCCTGGCACGTTTGGCAACACAGAAACCATATGTCTGGCGATTTTCAGTGCTCATTTGTAGGAGAGGCTTGTGTGTTGTTGGTAAAATAAAAATATGGTTTGTCTAACCCTTTTAATTTTTCCATTATTTGGCCACAATCAAAAAGTCTTACTTTGTGCCCCGCTCTCCCCAGTAAGGGAATCGACAACAAAAATTAAATACATTTAACTCAAGCATATTAATCTCGTACATTGTTTTTTCAGCAGTAGATATGTCTTAAATACATTAGGATTACTCTATATTGAAGTCAGAGAATCATTGAACGAGTTTACAACTGTAGTGTTTTAAAGCTCGCGCTTGATGATGGCGTGCGCGGTTTTGTTGGTGTCGCGCGCGCGCGTGCATGACCTCACCACTCTTTCCTCACAGCTGTGCGCGCGACACACACACAGAGAGACGGAGGATCGCTCGGGCTCCGCGTCGGTATGGCTCCAGGCGTTCTCCGCGGGTTATTATGACCGCGCGCGGGCCAGCCTGATCCGCTTGGGAAGGAAAGATGGACGAGTCGTCGCTGCTGGATCTGCTGGAGTGCTCGGTGTGTCTGGAGCGGCTAGATACAAGCGCTAAAGTGCTGCCCTGTCAGCACACCTTCTGCCGCCGCTGCCTGGAGAACATCGTGAGCTCTAGACACGAGCTGCGCTGCCCGGAGTGCCGCATCCTGGTGGACTGCGTGGTGGATGATCTGCCGGCCAACATCCTCCTGGTGCGCTTGCTGGACGGCATCAAGCAGCGGCCGCGCGGCGGAGCGGGCAGACCGGCGCTGGCAGGTGGCGCAGCCGGGCTCTCGGCGTCTCCCCCGGGCACCGCGGCGCGGGACCTGCCCGTCAACACACGGAGCTCCCCGGTGAAGGTTTGTGTGCTCTACTTCATCATAATTGCTCGTGCTGTGGGTTGAACATCTCCTTTGGACTCTCTGCTGTACTTGGACGCAGTGATTAGAGGATTACACGGTATTCCGGTTTTTGTAGATTTCAGTATTTGACGCTCAGTTCAGAGCGCATCTTGGCGTTTCTTCGCAAATAAGTGCGAGATTTGGCCAGCTGTGGGTGAAAACTGCCTCTGCACCATTTTTCTCCAGTGCAGACACAAGTAAACTCTTTTGTTTTGTCCATCAGATCTCAGTTATGTAAGAAAAGCCCATTGTGTGTGAGAGAGAGAGAGATGTGCTGCTGTCAGTGTGCGAGTTGGGTTTGGTGACGTCACTGCAGTTGATTTCTCACATCATCATCATCATCATCATCATCACAGATGATGTTTGTAGCGGATCTGAAAAAGACATTAGAGCTGTGATTTGAGGAAAGCGCGGTCTGCTTGAGCTCCAGTGCTGCTGCAGTCAGAATTAAAAGATGCTCAATGCAGATCATGCAGTCTCTCTCTCTCTCTCTGTGCATCCGACTGGTTATCAGCTGTCTTGGTCTGAGAATGTGCAGCTATTGAGAAGCATTACCTGTAATTCTGTTTATCTAATGGCTTTGCATTCATGCATGCAACTAGTTTTGCATGTAGTGTAATATAAATTGGGCTTCACACATGCACGTGTGTATAAAATGTGTTTTTGATTCATCATTGATGAATTGCATTGGATTGTGAAGGAACACGATCATCAAGCACATGTTCCTACAGTGTTTGCATCATGGGTCTCAAACTCAACTCCTGGAGGCCCTCAGATCTTCTCAGTTTTGCTCCAGCTCTAATCAAACACAGCTGATCCCCTAATCCAGGTGTTCAAGACTACTAGAGACTATGAAGCAGGTGTGAGCTGGAGCTAAACTGTGCAGAGCTGCGGCCCTCCAGGAGTTGAGTTTGAGACCATTGCTTTACATCGTCTCATGAATGCTGATATCTGTTACATTTTTATTTTGAGTTGACATGTGCAAACTCTTCAATGGCGTTGTGTAAAGAAGCAAAATCCTAATCACTAATGTAATCTCATGTGTTTGTTAAAATTAGTTTTATTTCATTTCAGTTAGCTTTTGAGTAAGTTTCAGTTTAGTTTTAGTTTTTCATAATTTATTGTGAATGTTTAAGCATTTTCAGTTAACTAAAATATATTTATTATTGACAGACTAGCTCCTCCGCTTTTAATAAACAACCAATAGTGTTTTGTTTTATGAAAGTGGTTAATCTCAAATGCATATAGGATCTTGAAGGGGCGGTGCATGTTTGATACTAGAGAGCATTTGATTGGTCAGATTTGATGAGAATCTGTATAAGGTGACAACAAAAGAAAAAATCATTGATCCATTTAGTACAACGGTCTCAAACTCAACTCCTGGAGGGCCGCAGCTCTGCACAGTTTAGCTCCAACTCACACCTGCTTCATAGTCTCTAGTAGTCTTGAACACCTTCCACCTTCATCCAGCTGGATGCTGCACACTGGTGGTGGATGAGGAGATCCTCCTCTATGTGTAAAGCGCTTTGAGTGCCCAGAAAAGCGCTATATAAATGTTAGGAATTACTATTATTATTAGTGATTAGAGCTGGAGCAAAACTGTGCAGAGCTGCGGCCCTCCAAGAATGCAGAATTCAGACCCATGATTCAGGGGGAAGCGGCAAACTGCAAACTTCACATGTTTATATGAGGTTTATATCTTCTAAATGTGACTTTCATCACTGTTTTAGAGCACACTAGCTTATAGACTACCGTACTGATGTTAACGTCTAAAAACTTTGTTCATTTCACAGGGAAGTTTTTAAGAATAAAGGTTTATTAGCATTGATGGCTCCATGGAGATCCTTTAGCATCCACACATCTCTACAGTGGAGTTCTCCGATTAGAATATGAATCTGCATAAAGAGCGGGAACGTGTCTGTGATGTCGCCGCTGTGAATCGTGTTCTGCTGTTGCTATAGTAGCAGGATGTGCATCTTTGGCATGGACTGACGGAGAGCTGTTCCTGCTATTGTTGTATTGTAGCAGTAGTGTTGTGTTGTGTGTAGAAGCGGTCAGTGTTTCTGCTATTGTTGTCTGGCTGTATTGTGTGTGTGTGTGTGTGTGTAGAAGCGGTCAGACACACAGACGGTCCCTCAGGACTCACTGGAGTGTGAACTAATGTGTGCAATCACAGGTCAGAGGACAGTCTGTGCTGACGCTTCATTCAGCTCTGACTGTGGAGGAAGCTCATCCATTCCAAACCCATTCAGGTCCTAATAATAATAATAATAATAATAATAATATAATATATACTTACTCTTTTTTTGCACATTTTGCACATGGTTTACAATCACTCCTTGTAAAAACAAACATTGCACAAAAACACCTATAGAAACACACACTCTCTCTCTTAAAAATACACCTCCTCATCCTTACTCTAGCACTAAATTATTTATTATTGACAGAGTAGCTCCTCCCCCTTTAATTAAACAGCCAGTAACATTTTGTTTTATGAAAGCGGTTGAGCTCAAGCGCATATAGCAGTTGCATCTTGAAAAGGGGCGGGGCATGTCAGATACTAGACAGCATTTGATTGGTCAGAAGATTTGATGAGCAAGTGCTTGAAACAATTATTACTGTACTATACTAATTAGGGTTGGGTTGATAGACGATGCCATCATCCATCGCGATGTTTCACATTACACATCGTACGATGCCAAACAGGTCGACATCACCCAACCCTAATACTAATAACCTTTAGTTCTCTGAGCACACACAGATCCTCTATAATCAGCACTTGTTGCGTGTATTGCCTCTTCTTGTTGAATCTCTGAATGCCTCCTCAATTGGAAGTCCCACACATAGACTTTACTTGGGCAGGTCACCCAGGTATATGATTTTTTACTGTTATTGTCATCATCATCATCATCATCATCCTTTTACACTGTTTTTGTATCCGCCCAATATAAACAAACCTCCGCCAGCGATTAAGTAGTGGAAAATCTTCTCTCCTTCACCTGTTTCATACGGCAGGTTCTGTGTGCTCGAGACCTGTCAACACTCCCACAGACAGTCTCACGCACTCACTGCACCTTTATGCATACGGCCGGGTCTTCTTATGCTGCATTCACACCAGATGCGGGGAGTTAACAGTGACAGAATGTTCACTTTTGGATGAACTCTCCTTTTAATAGTGAGTATGGTGAATTTAGGGTGAAATATCCTTTAGTATATTTTATTTAGGGATGCTAATGATTACTTGATGATCTATTGATTATCAATAACCCTTTAATCAATAGACCTTATTAATGACTGATTAAGCATGGACATTTAATGGTTTAGTTATGCTTTGCGCTGTGAGACACGTCGATGCGTTACATAATAAAGTGTGTGCAGGTTACCTTATGGAGTCACTCTTTTGACACAGCATATTGCAGTATGCATAATAACATGTTATGCGCAGATTTCCCTTTTAACCTGTTTTATCTCACAGACTGGCACGAAGAAAACTATGCAGACTCATTTTAAAAATCGCACATCACGACAAGACACGCGGGGAGCATCTCCATTCACACAAGGAGTTTCTGAGTTCTCTCATCCTTCAGACCGAGTTCATTCTTCAGAGGTAGTTTAAGAATACTATCAGTGCTGCGAATAGCTTGTAAAGACTGTCCAGCTCATTCAAACCGATTGATTCAAAGAATTAAACTTAAAGCTAACAACAGTTTAATGGATGGTTTTGGGGCTAAAGCATATATCAGACTTGTTTTGAAGCGCTTCACCTCAGATGTTATTCATTCTTCTTGGTTATATTGTAGATAACTGACCAACCAAACACACACTAGAATTAACTTACACATTATACATAACCAAATTCATTGCAAAATATATCTATTTTTATCTGTGCCTGTCTTAAACAACTGTGCTGGTGGATGATGTTTCACTCCTTGGATAATAAGGATTTAATCAATGATCCACTGTTGTTGTAAACGTCTGTCATATATTTGCTGCACTTTTAATATGTCTTTATTTTAAAGATTATGTCTTGAGCATCTGATCTCTCCTCGGTGATGATGTCATTTAAATATATAAAGGCTGGTTATGTCTGATGAGGGACAATAGTGCTATTACAGATTTCAAAGAAAATAATATTAAAAGGAAACTTAAGCTTGACAACAAAAGATCCTATCAGCATCATAACAAATGCCCAAAATAATGCAGCCTGTAGTGTACAGCAAGCATCAAGTGTTCATTGAGATTGTGTTGTCTGTCTTATCTTTCGTCTCCCTTTTCGTTTTTTTCTCGTAAAGCACGGCTTTTGAAAATGATGACATGAGATTCTGCTGGGTAGTTGCGCTGGTTTACCAAAGCTTGTTTGGGTCTGTAATTTCTTAGCATCTTCATAAGGGTGGCATTGTTTTAAATGAAACAGGTTTGCGGTGTTGCCTGTTTTTGACAGCAGGAGTCGTCATATGAGGCACAGTTTGCAATGCAAGTAGCTCCATAATGAAGTTTTCTAGTCAACGATGTCCGTGAGTGCCCTTTGTTGACCTTATTTTTTTCTTATTCCTCAAAGTGCAGCTAACACTGTATGGCTGTAAACTTGTACTACATCCGGCATTTGGAAGTGCAGGCTGCAAAACACCTGCGCAGTGTTACGCATTCATAAACATTATCGAACAATTATCGAACTGTCATTATCGTTGTATCGGAAAATTATATATCGTGATAATATCAAATTATTGCCAAGCCCTAATTACATATATCTAAAATTTACATATATCTAAAATGCTTTGGCAATACTGTGCAAAATGTCCTGCCTTGAGTCCTTGAATGAGAGAGCGAGAAGCAGATTTAACGGTCAGTGGGTGCACATGGCTCCTGAATAGCATAAAAGTAAGAGAAATAGTGGATTTTTTATATTTAATTCAACAGTCAACCCATCAAAAAGAAAAAAGTTTAAAACAGATAATAAAAAATAGTGTTAAAATTCTAATTTAGTTTTGTTTCAATCCGGCCACCACTGCAAGTATATTTCAAGCCTGAGGGAAGCACTGAAGGCGCTTGAGAAAAGTTTCTGCTAAATGACTGAATGTTAATGATAGTAATAATGATAATCTTTATTTTAGAACGCATCTTTAGAGGTTCCCTGTAAAGAAAATGTGTGGTGTTTAATGTGAAATTAGCCGGATATATTTGTAATGAGGCATCAAACACACATGGACTGCTGAGTATTGTGTTTCAGCATCATGTCTTATCACTCAGCTCTTACTGCGATTTCTGGAGTGAGAGAAAAACCTCATCTGTTTAGGCAGAGGTTGTGATTTATTTCTGGCTTGTGTTTACATTATACAGTAGCTTCAAAATGAAACACAATACATCTCTGTTGCGCTTGTTTGACGAGTTTAATCTTAAATTAGCTCATATTATCCACAACACAACAAAAATAGGTCTCCACCACGGTAAAAGAGTTTTAACAAGGCATCTGTGCTGTTTGTTCAATTATCTTTTGACATATGAAGTAGGATTATTATGCATGTGTTTATTTCAGAATACATCTTGCTGTTCGTGTGTGTGTGTGTGTGTGTACCCACGGTGCATGTCTTGCATGTAGTTGTGCATTTATACTTCTGCTGCTGTTTGTGTTGCTCTGCAATAACTCTTCTGAAACACTAGCTGACAGTGAGGTTTTTATGTTCCTCTGTGTTGAGTTTCTTTGCTGGTTTTTTATTTAATCTGAACGCTACAAGTAGCTAAAGCTTGCTCATTTTGAGGCGGGAACCAGCAGACGTGCAACAACTTTAATCACAAGGTAAACACAACACGTCTCCATCCGCAGTTCCTTCACGGGACTCCACACTTGTAAACACTCACTCCATCGGGCTCACGGCTCTCAGCACTGCCCACACTCATCACAGCTACCAAGCAGACCAATCACAGAGCTTGTGTTGCGCATTGTTGCGACGTGTAGTTACACTTTTTGAAAGGTGCGCATCAGCGTCAACATCAGCCACGGCGAGGGCTATGTGACCACGCAGAGGCTTAGCCAAAGCATAAATGTGCGCTTGACGCAGAAGTATAAATCAGCACAGAGAGCTGTGTCAAAGCAGAGCTCATTAATATTCATGACCATTCCAAATATGGTCAATAAGGACCTTCTGATTCTAGGGGTATTTTGTGGAGCAGTGAACACACACTATTTTATGGGCAGGTCATAAATAAATCAGGCTGGCGCGGTGGCACAGTGGGTAGCGCTATTACCTCACAGCAAGAAGGTCGCTGGTTCGAGCTTCGGCTGGGTCAGTTAGTGTTTCTGTGTGGAGTTTGCATGTTCTCCACAGTCCAAACACACTGTAGGTGAATTTAATTACCTAAATTGTCCATAGTGTGTGAGTGTGTGTGTGAATGAGTGTGCATGGGTGTTTCCTGGTGATGGGTTGCTGCTGGAAGGGCATTCGCTGCGTAAAGCATATGCTGAATGATAAGTTGGTGGTTCATTCCGCTGTGGGGATTCCAGATTAATAAAGGGACTAAGCCGAAACGAAAATGAATGAATGAATCACAATGCGACTATTAATATTAATAATAAAAATAATACAAATAATAATAATAATGACAAAAATATGAATATCTTTACTGTTTGTTTTGTTTGTTTGAGTTGTGAAAAGTCAAATAATGTCATTTCTTTGTTAGAAATAAGTTTATTTTAGAAATCATTTTATTTTATGTACCTCATTGGCAAATAATTTAGCCTGTGTGAAGGAAAAAGCCCACTTATTTTTTTACTTGTCTATAAAACGCTTGTCTTGTGCCACAATATTTGTCTGAGTTTTTGTCTGCTTGTCTTGGTATTATAGCAAATAATATTGCTTTGTTTTTATTATCTTAGCTTTGTTTTTGTCTAGTTCTTGCATGCATGTATCCTTGAATGCATTCTCTGCAGAGATGCTACATTTAAAGGTGCACATACTGCATTGACTTAAGTCATCTGATATCTAGATAGTAGACATGAGGCTTAAATAAATAAATAAATAAATAAAACTCCAAAAGCATTTTTCTTGAGTTCAGAGTCTTAGAAGTGTTTTTTTCTCCTCTTTTCTCTCTGCGCAGAGTTTATGGGATGTTCAGCAAAAGTTTCAGTGTTTCCTCATATAAATAATGAAGAGTGTGTAACCGCAGCGCAGCAGTGTGTGTGTGTGTGTGTGTGAGACTGTGGCTGAATCCACTTTCCTGTGGCTCATTTATTCACTTTCAGAGACTGTAATTACTGGAGCTCAGTCTCATAGCACAGCCACTACTGCCGAAACACCACTGATTCTGCTGTAACTCTCGGGATTAGCTGGAACTCACTTGTTTTGGATGTTAATTTATTATATTTGTTTTATATTATATTTAATATAATAATAATAATAATAATAATAATAATAAAAAGTAATAAAAATGTATTTGATTATTGCATTTTAAAATTTTATTTATATTCTTATGCCTAACAATAATAGTTTTTAATATTATTCTTATTTTAATTTGTTTTATTCCTATTATTATCATTAAGAAAAAGGATCATAATGATTATATTTAATTAATATATTATTTAACAATAACAAAATATAAAAAAAATAAAAATATAATTATTACTAATATTACAATACTAAATTGTATTTCTATATTTATAATGATGATGATTTATTTACGATTAGTTAAGTAAAATAAACGTATTTAGAATTTTATTTAGTTTGTCTTCATGATAATGATATTAATCTTAAAAATACAAATACTAATTCTATTAAAATATATTAGTAACTGTAATTATTGTTATTAAATATGTTTTATTATTATGTTATGAATTTTTCATAATATGTTTGGGTTTGTTGGATTATTTTAACATTTCTAATAATACATATTGTAACTTTTATTTTTCTTACTGGAGTCTGAAACAGTTGTTGAGCATCATTCTGAGCTCAAGGGCTCTATTTTAATGATCTAGGCACAAAGTCTAAAGCTCATTGCACAAAAGCAATAAGAGCGTGTCTGAATCCACTTTTGCTATTTTAAGGACAGATAAATCTGCTCTGCGCACCAGCGCATGGTCTAACAGGGTTGTGCTTATACTCTTAATGAGTTATGGGTGTGTTTCGAGCATAAGCTGCATTAAACCAATCAGAGTCCCGTCTCTCATTCCCTTTAAGAGTCAGTTGTGTCGCTCCATGGTGCATTTGCTATTTACATGGCGACTTTATAAGTGTAAAAACTGAACGCTTCACTAGTGAGAAAACGGTTAAACAGAGCATCTGCAGCTCCAGGATAAAGAACGAGCCTCCTCCATTCAGCCTCTTTACTTTCTCTTTACTTTACTCCTTTACTTTACTCCTTTAGATGCAGATGTCTCCAAAACCGCACAGGTGGACACATCGAACTTGTTTTTATTAAAACAAATATAAATATGCAGATAATCAATAATACTGCTGATAATACAGTTTTTTCCAAATGCTAACACACGAAATCTTTACTTGTCACACAATTTCTGAAACCTCTCACTCAAAATGCAAAACTACACTGCAAATCTCCAAAACCAGAAGCTGTTTCTCAGCCTTCAACTCCGTTTTCAATTGAATAAAACACTACACATAATCCTCTACCTAAAACACACAAATCTAACAGGAAGCTACCTGCTTTCCTTTTCAAAACACAACCAAACAAAGTGCAACACACACACACACACACACACACACACACACACACACACACACACACACACACACACGCACACACACACACACACACACACACACACACACACACACGCACACACACACACACACACACACACACACACTCTCCTCAAATGTGGAAACACTAATTGTTCACTCACTAAGCAATCACTGTAGTACAGGCCTATATGTCAAAGGTGACAGGACACTGGGCTGTTCTGGTCCAAAAAAAATACTGGTTCCCCACCTATCCACAGTTTGTGGTTTCATATCTACCGCATATTCTCCTTTTCTAAATCCTAAATCCTAAACTCCTTCAGGACTGAATAGAGAAGTTCCTCTCTGCCGGGCTCTAGCATGTTTACAGTAATGTACCATAAGTTTGTAAAGCTTCTCCAGGCATTAGACACGTTTCCCACCGAGACCCCTCACACACACTTGTGTTCCTCACTGTTTTCTGGAGAATATACTTTCGCTTGACATGTTTTTTTATTTCTGTTTATTTCTTATTGTTTTACACACAGTATGTTGATGGTTTTGTTGTCCTGTATACACCAGTAATGTTTGGCCTATAGTGAATGTTTTCTGTTTCCTCATGTCATTGGTGTTTACAGTGTACCAGCTCCTCCTCTCAGCAGATTATTTTCACTGTAGAGCACTGTCCTGAACTTTAGATAAAAGCCTTTAAAGAGCAAAGAGCTTCAACAACACTGTTTACATGATCTCTCTGAACATTAACTATTATGAGAGAAGGGTTTGTCATTTAATGCCAGTGCCTCATTCTGACATGTTCATGGCGTTGTGAATGCAGTGTAATGGCTCGTTTCCACTGACTGGTACAGTACGGTACGGTTCGGTTTGGTACGGGTCACCTTTATCAGGCTTGCGTTTCCACTAACAAGGGTACCCTTTTGGTGGGCGTGGTGTATGACAGAAAGTTTCAGTCGACGTCATTCTCACTCGAGGAAATGTCTACAATAAAGCTGTACGGGTCATTCACAAATCACATGAGCAGTACTTCTCACAACACAGATGCTTCATACACATAAATACCTGTGTAGAAATGTTTATTACTAACTTTACTATGAACATGAGTTGATTATAACTGCAGATCAATGACGTATCATCTGTAATCATTTAAATATGAACATATATGAACACATACAGCCCCTTACAGTCTCTGATATATTTCCACTTACAGATAAACTACACACAGCAGACATTTAGTCTTTATTTGAGTTCAAAAAACACACGCGATGTAGCCTACATTCAGTGTTAACCTCTCATCTGTGTCTGTAATCTTCAGCAGCACATGTAGTGTCTGTTAGAGAGTAATTCTGTCAGTCCCAGTTCAAATTAGGTCAAAAGGCGATGATAAACATGGCAGCTTGTTTGTGATTCAGTTTGCTGAAACAATTTTGCTCCTGTGTGTTGTCGGGCTTCTCCTTTTTTTTGCGCTTCCCTCTTGCGTTTGTCCTTTTCTTTCTGAATGGATCAGATGACGGAGACACTTCAATGATAACACGTTATTATCATCAGCTCAAGAGGTTCATTATATCTAATATAGACGCGATCGCGAGCTCCCTGGAGAAAGTGAAACCGCTCGCACTTTTACGTTGGATGGCCTCGTAAAGCAACAACAGGACACGGCAGATTTTGTTGTTCTTGACTTTGTGGCTGTTCATCAAGACAACGACAAGGTTTGTTAGAGCTCGGGTCATCCACGGCTCGTTATTATATGCATATAGAAGTTAAATGTAATGTCTCGGCTGTGTATTAGAACATGGCGGTTCCTTTGTTTTCATTCTGGCTAGCCCCACGAGCTCGTGATGTATCTCAGTAACCAATCAGCGTTCAGCTGCGTGTCTAGCTCCGCCTTTTGGTACTCTTTCTAGTGTTTGGTACCAAAAAAGGGTGCCGAAAAAGTGGTACGGTATGGTTCGGTACGCCTTTTGGCAGTGGAGACGGCCATAAATGTGTACCGAACCGTACCGTACCACTCAGTGGAAACAGGCCATTACATGTTGAAAGAGATGTGAGGCATTTTGCATTTTGTGTGTGCAGTTTTAAAAACTGTGTGTGAAGTTTTGAGAAAAGCTGACGCTGTTTAAAAATGTGTGTAAACAACTGGGAAATACTGCAATGTGAAGGAAATCTAAAACTGTGAATGGTAAACATCATCAATGCACCGAGATATCCAATTGAACCAAATCAATGGCATGATAATCGTGACCAAACCGTGAGACCAGTGTAGGTTCACAGCTCTACATTATACAGATGCAGATCGTCATGAATAAACTGATAAAGCCCCCCGAGGTGAAGAAGGCATGGAGGCAGTGGTGTTTATATTGATGTAGAAAATCATAATTTCTGGATCATTTTAATCCTTTAATTGATATTTGTGTGTTGCTGATCCTCCTGTGTGTGTTCAGCAGTGTGTGAGCGTTTAGACCTGCACAGGTGTATAACTAACACACTCTGCTGGAC